>NC_092639.1:55170787-55330787 GCF_039555335.1 Amphiura filiformis | reverse complement strand
CGAGAGCCGACCATTGCCTTCTCTCGCCTTTCCGCCAGTTATTGGGTTTGTACGCCTTACCCTCCACTGGCCTATTCAACTTGTGCAAATTGCATAACGTGTCGATTTTAACTCTTAAACCGGCCTTCCTCGCCAAAGCTACCGTCACTTGGTCGCTTGACTGGCAAAACTTCTCGTACATCCCAACCGTCTGGGCTGGAATTGCACGTTCCAAGCGTGGTAGTCCTATGCCGCCATCTCTGCCACGGCTATACATAAAACCACAGGGAGTACAATCCGGCAAGTGCAACCATTTTCTTACAGTAGAACGTATCTCAGAGTCGAGATTCTTCAGATTTTGACGTGTCGCTCCAGCACCCACTGTTAGCCCGTAGGTCAACCTGGGCAGAGCGTAAGTTGTGAGTAGTTCACAACGCTGCTCTGGTTTGAGCGGGAAGTTGCTGATCCTCTCAATCCACTCTCTCAGCTGTTCGGTCTGAGTAGCTTTTCTCCAGGCAAAGGGGTCAACTTTTACTCCTAGATACTTCGCTACTTGCCCCGGCTCCACTACCGGGACTCTCTCGTTGTCGATAAGCAGTCTTGATTCGGTGTCTACCACCCAAGATTTCCCGAGTGGCTTAACTCCAAATGCTGCACACTTACCAACGTTGAGCTTCAGCCCTACTCTGCTAAAATAATCTGTTGAGATTTTCAACTGTTCCTCTAGCTCACGAAAGGAGCCAGCTACAAGACAAAGGTCATCTGCGAAAGCAAGAACACTCACGTTATTGTTGGGCCCATTTCCAAATTGGAAACCGCGCGTCTCCGCGAGAGCGCATACCAAGTGGCCGGTAAACCCCTTTACGCTGTTGAATGATTTCGCACACGATGGGCATGGCATTATACTGCCACTTAGCAGGGCTAGCATGACCCAGCCACCACTTTCCGGGTCGCCCTCCCACCATGCAACGGTACTTA
The DNA here is from genome assembly GCF_039555335.1 of Amphiura filiformis. Taxonomy (NCBI): domain Eukaryota; kingdom Metazoa; phylum Echinodermata; class Ophiuroidea; order Amphilepidida; family Amphiuridae; genus Amphiura; species Amphiura filiformis. Next base: position 55,329,830 of record NC_092639.1, on the reverse strand, counting down.
TTTCTGTATGCCGCTGACCGAAGTCAACGTCAGTTGGCTCCTCTTCAGGCGTCTGTGAATCAGGCTGACCCCCCGTTTCACTTTCGCTATCTGTGGTGCTTCCTGACCCGTCCTCACTATCCGCTCGGTCGGGGCTGTTGGCTTGTGAACCACTAGGGCTCACGTCTGGCGTATCAAAATCCGGGGGAAATTCTACCCACGTAGAGCAGATACTACTTTCACCGCCTACTGAACCATCAAAAGTGACATTCATGTCCCAGGCCTCTTCAGCCAAGGGAGATGGGGGCGTCAACCCTCCACGGAGACTAGTTCTGTCAGTGACGCAAGGGGCATCAGCTTCGAGATCATTGCTCAGTTTTGGGGTCACCACCACATCAGCCTTACAAGCTATGGATGAATTGACCAAGTCCAGCGTTGCATCAACGGTTGACCTCCCTCTTTCATCATCAGGAAGTCTTCCTCCGCTTGCTGGGCAGTATAACAGGTCGCTGGGGGTCCGTCCACCGACGTCTTCTTGACTCCCTACCCGTATACCGGTGGTTCTGCTTTTGTTCGGACTGCCGTCCAGAGAACTACTCGCTTCCCCGCTTCTTACTTTAGCTTTCCCCGGGCTGCCGCCCAGAGGGTACTCGCGTGGCGGTAAGTCAACGCCACCTAGCATGTAACGTCGGATATCCATGCCCATGTTACAAACTCTCGCGATCAGTCCAGAGGACCTGGGCTTTTGTTGAGACTTTGCACCACTAAGTGATCGCTTTGAACCACTGCACATCTCACCTCCGAATGCGACAGCGGTGTGACGCTCATTTGAGCGAGTCCGAGAGTTCATTCCTCTCATATCGCCCGGGGAGCCGACAGGCCGCGTCACCTCTTGCCCCGCTCTCCCATGAATTTTATCTGAAGTTGTGTCCTCCATATTGAATTATGCACCAGATTGCCGCTAGTCGTTGCAGAGACCCTCCGGCGATGTGCGCGCCCAAAGGCGGGCCACCCCCGTCTGTGCCCCACAAGCATTGACTACCGTTGAATCTCGGTTAGTGGTGCCGATTATCTACATCGAACAGTGCATGAACGGCCACTGCACTGAGCCCGTCCTTAAAGTCCGCCGGACCGCTTGATCATAGCATCCTTCCCACGAAGGGTTAAGCTCCTTGGGTTAAGCGTCTGATGGAAACTGCACGCCGCTCCCAACTAACCACGGAGCTACTCCGCGTGGATGCATTAAAAAATTCTTGTGCGATTAGACGCGCGATCACGCACAAGCTTGGGAGAGAGATTTGTTTGACTCCACTACTTGTCTAGCCGTCCTATTACTAGGACAGCCCTCTGACCCTGACTCTGCCAAGCCCACCCTAGGGGTGGGCATCCCTTACACCGACAAAACACAGAGGTGTGTGGCCTTACGGCCGAGGTTTCGGCACGGATTCCGGTACGCGCGGACCGCGCCTTCAGACCTGTAGAGACCTACAAGCGTGTGGAGTTTCGTCTGTGCAGAATCGGTTGGCGCCCACCTCGCCAGACTGCCTTGACAGAACAGAATGGTTGATAACGGTGGATGCACTACCGGCGGGGCTGCTAGGAAGCTTCTGCGCCAGACTTGTGGAGATCGGGCCGAGACCCGCGGGGTTTTCTCGCCGGCCTGCCGGCCAAAGGCGATACACGCTCCCATTCCACCATTAATAGTAACTAGCGGCTGGTGTGACACTCAGCGCCACCTGTATGTTTTTTCAGCGGGTTATCTGAGTTTAATCTACCTCCGGGCTCACATAGTAGTGACCTCTCAGAAAACCGTTATCTGAAAAGACAGTGCCAAACCAAGATCCGCAGGGGCTGATTACGAGCCACCCCAAGACTTCAGGTCACGGCTCTTCATAATTAAATTTCGTCCGCTTCCCGCTCCCTGTATATCAGGACTGCATGGAGTCAAGATATACCCACACTACGTCCCTCCGTCAGGCGCGAGCTAACCACTGGGTTACCCCAGGGCACTCCCGTAACATCTGACTCCAAACTAGAGAGTATAGCGGTCCGACCGTCCCTACTGTCAATAGGCATCCGGTTGGCACCGTTCTGTACTGCCGCCAAACAAAACACTATGTTGTGGAATCCCAGCAAGGAATGGATTAACCACACAAGGCAGCACAGAATGTGGCGAGGCGCTAAACGTATCTTTCCGGGCACTGTTCCCGGGAAGTCGCATCGGACCTCGTCTGGGCCTCCTAAAAGGAAACTGTGATAGGTGTCGTCGGTGCTCATATCTCGTAAATAGGACCGCCAGACCTCGATAGAGACGAATCTGCGTTGCACCCACTCGGGCAATGAAGCCCGACAAACCAAGGAGAGTTAATATAAGGATAGACTACTATGATCAGTCACCCGAATATTCGCTCACGAGCAACCGTGGGTGAAGAAATTGTTTTCAGGGAAGCCCGCCCCTTACAAAGAAAAGACAACTCTTCCGGGGCTCCGGCCAGCGTCTCCGGGCTCCATAGCTTCGCAGCTCTGACCACCTAAATGGTGGCGAGCTCCGCCATCAGGTTCGGGAATATTGACCCGATTCCCTTTCGGCCAGGGGGTGCTGACCCACACGAGGTAGGCTCGCACCGCCGCTCAGAGCAGAGTTTCCCTAGGCCTTAGGATCGACTGACCCATGTGCAACGGCTGTTCACATGGAACCCTTCTCCACGACTCGGCCCTCAAGGTTCTCACTTGAGTATTTGCTACTACCACCAAGATCTGCGCCCGTGGCGGCTCCGCGCGGCCCCTCTGCCGTCGCTTCGTTGCTCACCACGGCGTCCCTCCTACTCGTCGGGGCGTACTGCCGCCGACGGCCGGGTATGAGCGTCACGCTCAGCGCCATCCATTTTCAGGGCTAGTTGATTCGGCAGGTGAGTTGTTACACACTCCTTAGCGGATTCCGACTTCCATGGCCACCGTCCTGCTGTCTATATCAACCAACACCTTTTCTGGGGTCTGATGAGCGACGGAGCGGGAAGTGAGGCGCCCTAACCCGGCGTACGGTTCATCCCGCAGCGCCAGTCCTGCTTACCAAGAGTGGCCCACTGGGCTGCTCTCATTTCATCTTGATCTGCGGCTCCAAGTCAGCGAGTCGCAGTTCATACCAATTTAAAGTTTGAGAATAGGTTGAGGTCGTTTCGGCCCCAAGACCTCTAATCATTCGCTTTAGGCAATAGAAACAAATTAGTTCGATCTTTCGATCGACCATCGATGCTTGGTCGATCCTTATTATTTATGAAATCAATTAATTTACTATTGTTAATTGTGATAAAATAGTAATTTGTGCCTGTAGGGATATTGACCAATATAAATTAAGCGTTAATTCTGATTAATTAGGTGATAGTTCATTAATAACAAGCATCGAAGCAGCATCGACGGTCGATCCAAAGATCGAACCTATTTGTTTCTGGTGCCTTACCAGATAAAACATGTGTTCATGAGCGCCAGATATCCTGAGGGAAACTTCGGAGGGAACCAGCTACTAGATGGTTCGATTAGTCTTTCGCCCCTATACCCAAGTCGGGCGATCGATTTGCACGTCAGAATCGCTGCGGACCTCCACCAGAGTTTCCTCTGGCGTTCACCATCTTTCGGGTCCTAGCGTACACGCTCTTCCTCCGCCTCACTGAGCAAAGCAGACGAGACAGGGCGGCCCTCAGAGAGGGATCCCACCTAGGACGGCATACACCGTCTTTTACTTTCATTGCGCCTTCGTGCTTCGTATACAGCACTTCGACTTGCGTGTCCGTTAGACTTCTTGGTCCGTGTTTCAAGACGGGTCGAAAAGGCGCCCGGCCAAGTTGGCTGACCCCATGCACCTGAGAGGCGAACCGGCCTTACTCGACCGCACGGGCGAGCGGGCACTGAGGACAGTCCCCGTACGCCGCACGAGCGGGAGTCCGGTGGCTCCAGCCCCAAGGTCCGAAGACCTGAGCAGGCACGGCAAGTGATCATCTTTCCTCGACCTTGCAGCCGACGCGGGCGGCGAGACTATACGTTCTCTTCCAGCCGAAACTGAATGAGCTACCTGTCATCGCCGCGTTCAATCGGCCGTCAACGGTCGGTCGCCAAACCCATAGGCACGGGAAAAATGCGCGCGACTGGCGACTGTTTCGACCCGCTCTGCCAGGCTTCCCAGAGGGAATACGCAGACGGAACAGGGCGCCGAAACCTCCAGATTGCGCTGAATTTCCCGGCCACGGAGTGCGGGACCTTTCCGTTTACTTCAATACAATACTAGGGGGAGGGCCAAAAATATTTTGTCCAATATGGTCGCCATAGAGGTAATCGAACTTTATACAGGGAAAATTCAAAGTTGTTCAAATCGAGTTATAGCTAGTTATAAACCATGCCAACGTGTTCCCCTCGTCACAAGGATCCAAGGATCCTATCTGTAATGTACGGTTCTCAAGGTATATAAGCAAAAAGGTCAAAGGTCAAGGTTTTGACCTCTACAGGGGCCAAATTTGAACCGTACATCACAGATAGGTCAAACTATACTTTTTCTGAATCCTTGTGAATCTATTTAAATTTATTTTCTACAGTCCATGGTATCACCTGATTCCTATTCAGTTACTGTATAATTAGAGGCGTGCCGACTGTGGTTATGCAGTGGAGGGCCGGGGAACTCACGGTTCGAAATACCGGGAGAAATTGACCAAAAGTTGTAATGTGCTTATTCCGTTGGTCCTGTGTTCCCTTGAAATTATGCTCGAGGATGACAACATTTTAGGCCACACATCCTCATTTTGGTCTATTTTTAGCATTAAAATTGCAATTTTTTTCTGCACCTCTCTCATTTTATTCCGGTAAACCCATTTTAGCAGTGGGTCAACGTCTCAACGGGAACGCTTTGCACGGTTGCACCCCGGCTATAGTTTGGCCCAGCCCCTGCCCTGGTGATTTTATATTATCAGGTATCCCCCCACGTATTCCCAAACCAAACCTATATTATCACCAATCAATGCAATCATAATTATGTTCTCTTCTTACCATTCCATAAAAAGTTAAATGTTACTAGTTCAATCCTCTTTGTTACATACTGTAACTATACTATAATAATTATAATCACAGTGATATCTAGTACAGTCTCAACGCAGGACTACCGATTCTTATTGTTCTGCAAGGCTCACTCAGTCATTTAATGAGGCAATACAAACGATCGAATTTGGTATTCAAATGAACAAAATTTTGAGTTACACCTTTTCAGTGTAAAATTGTTTTTCTCGGCCAAATGAAAAGCAATAATTTTCATTTTTTCAGTAAATGTCAGGAAAAACTGTAATGCTTGATACTGTTTTTTTTTCAAATCTTAGTGTTAAACTTAGGCGTGAAATTCAATCATTTAGTGTAAGATTTTCGATTTTGATAGGCTTCAACTCTGCCCGCGAGCCTTTTTTGGATCAACCTTTTAGCTTTTCAAAGTAATATAGTTGGCTAACGAAGGATTTTTCCCAACTTTCTAACGCACATCACCGTGAGCGATATATCATAGTTTTGTCAGAATTTCCGTTTTGATCCCACCTTTTTTCACTGCCGGCTGGAAATTTTTCAAAATCAACGCGTGAAATCCAAGGCATTAGAGAGCTTGCGGAATAAAGTTACTGGAACTTTAACGGCAACTTCAAAAATATCGATTCGATTTCTTGCTCAACTTCACTTCAACGCGAACGTCAGATTGGTTTCTGTACCAACAGCGTCTTGTTGTTTAAACTAGGGGAAGTGTATCAATGGGTGATCAAAAGAAGGGTATGTAAAAGCGACTGCATAAAATTTCTCCCTTTTGTTTGCTGAAGTGGTTTGTTGGTAACACTTATTACAATAGGCGCTTAGTTTGATATAAAATTGGATCGGTTGAGCCCATATTTATTGGTCGAGCTATGAGTTTTAAAATATTGGACGAGACGTAGTCGAGTCCAATATTTTACAACTCATAGCGAGACCAATAAATATTGGGCGTAAAGCATCCAATTTTATCATTATTATGTTTTGGATCCAATATTATCACAACTTGGATCCATCGAAACATAATAATGAATAAACATGGATTACATCTCTTGGCGATGACCAATGCGATGGGAATTAGGCCTATGTTATGAGCTATACGCTAATATTATACTTCTAAACATGTTTCAATTAAATATTCTTGTGATATGCCTATATTATTGTCCCGGATTATTATAATAAAAGCTCAATTATTATTCCAGTAAACGTCAGCTTTGTCAATTTTATATTTCCATCAGGACACAAGCCCATTTTATCTGTTTGCTCTACCTAGCCCCCCCCACCATCATCACCACCTCTCCATAATCATCCCCTCCCTCCATCTATTCATCTATCCTCACTTTCTCACTCCCCAGTGGCGTTGCCAGGAGTTTTCTTTTAGGAGGGCAATGACTCCTCTTTGCATTCTGATCGAATTAAGTATATCTCCCCGAATGATCCTCATTTTGTTCTTTAAAAACTCCCAGAATTTTGAATTTCAACCAACATATTTCTGGATGCTCCTTTTCTGACATTCTTATTTTTGTAACAAATAGGCCTCCTCTTTTAATAATGAATAATTTGGTTGACATACAATACCCATATGCCTATAATATGCGTATAATAGCGTGGCACATGTTAGACCAGCTTTCTGCTGAATTGGGGTACATAATGTAGGCCTAAATGAATAAAATAATAATTAAATAAAATACCTGAACAGTACAAACATATTTATTTATATAGAGGTGTAATTATAAGACACGCAACGTTGTAAAAAAATGTTCACAGTAGCTGCAATTCGCAGAAGTTCACTACACTGCTGGGTCCCGTAAAATCCGTCCATTTTACTGGAACTTAATCCCCTTGGCGTTGAAGTCAAGCCAAAAACTTGGTTCCGCAAGCTGATTTGGTGTACGTCATGAGCACACACAAATGTATATATCAAGTGTGACGTTTGGAACAAAATTTATTTTGATCTAATTCAATCAGTAATTCTTAGCATCATGTGGCATGTTTTTTACCCAAACCAAATTAGATTTCCAATAATTGGTCTATTAACTAGACAATACATAAGTGGTAATTATGTAGTCTATGAGGAAATATGCAAACCATTGTTTTAATTATGACGTATTTTCATCATAATTTACGGCACACTATAGATTCTGGCGTTAACTTTAACTTCAAGCGGCTTTAATGGCAGAGTGGTTTTGAATACATAATCCTCTATAATCCTCTAGACGTTAAAGTTAAAGTTAAAGCATGGTTAAAGTAACTCCATTTCGCAAGCTCTCTATTGTAAATCGATATCCCCGGGTGCCATATGCAGTGATATGAAGACCGGCCTGGCTACAGTGTTGCTAGAACTTCAATATAGCAAAGAAATTCCCAGGCCTAGCGGACCAATGTGTTGAAATTTGCTTCTCCTCAAAACAACTTTGCCCAGCATTTGGTAAAAAAAATCAACAATCTTACATGCAATTGGGCAATATTTTAAACAAAACTTTCATTTACAAAACATAAATAGGCCCTACTACGCTGTATATTTTATAAACTGTTTGGAACACACTTCCAAATACCCGGGTCCAAATAACCTTCGTATTCGTACATCCCCAGACTTTCGTTACCGTATTCAAACGCCAGCTCAAAACGAATTTTTGTAAATTGATGGTTTTTATGTTTGTTTGTCAATTTCGTGCTTTACCCGCTTTGAGTTCCTCATCGGAAGATATTGTGCCTTATAAGAACCATTCATTATCATTGTTAACTTAAACCTGTTCAAGCAATTAATTAAAAGTGCTTGCCAAAAAACAGAATAACTTGGATGTTAATACTTGACCTAGTGTTTCAATTGTCATGAAGGTGACTGGGTATGGTGCCTTTTGTTTGTGTTTGTTTGAAACTGCTTTTGGAATAACAATACAAGGTTAAACATGGAAGTTTATAAAAAAAAACCTATTAAATAACCTAAAGGGAAAAAAAAACACATTTGTGGCAACAATGAGCCTTGCATTGAAAGTCATATTTAAAATGTGTTGAGTACCACCCCAAAGTTTCCCTATATACACCCCCTACTACCCACCTCACACACCTCTTCACCCACCCCACGCCCGATAGGCCTATAGGGCCTACATAATATTACATACCGGTATAATAATATTTATATAGCACGTTATAGCTATACATTTAAAAGTATAGCCCTATTATGACAAATAGGCCTACATGTCAAATTAAAAGAAACCCGAACACAAGCCTGAAGGGTGTAATGAAAATGCCAACCCGCGATGGGGGGGTCATACAAAATTCACCTGGAGATAGGAGGGACAGAAAAATAAAATCCCCTATAATAACACACTCATTTTTCTAGGTTTGGACAGTAGGCCTACAACGTGCGTCTCTTAATACGGACTAACCTAGGTAAACAAACAAACAGACAAAATGGTCGACATAATCATGGAAACCATATTTGCCATTGCAGGCTATCACCATGATCAAGAAAGCAAATATCCAAAATTCACTTTAATTTACCAAAGCACCCAAATGGGAGATTTGGGCTACAAAGTCGCCCGTCGAGTAATCCTGCTTTCAATGCAGAAGAGACCTGGATTAGATCAATGGAATTATCGACTATTTATGCTGCTTGCTTTCGAGATAAAGTACTGAGTTTGAGATTTTAGGAGCATGACGTGAAAAAAGGTGAAATTAAAACGGAAATTCTGACAAAACAATAATAGATAGACCCACACGATGTGCTTTACAGAGGTGGGAAATATCTTTCCGTAGCGAATTATATTAGTTTGAAACGCTAAAAATGAATTCCGAAAAAAGCTCGTGGACGGATGTAAGGCCTATAAAATTCATAAATCTTACACTAAACGACACAATTTCATACCTAATTTTAACACCAGGATTTAAAAAAAAATGTATATCCAAGCACAATGTTTTTAACTGACATTACTGAAGAAAAAAAAAAAATTTGACCGAGAAAATTAATTTCGTAGCAAAAGGTGTATATCTGAATTGTGCTGATTTTAACATGTATCGATCGACTTTTAGCGCGACTATGCATTTCTAAAGAATCGGTAGTCCAGCGTTATAGCTGAGTAGGCCTATACATGGTATAATATGCTTAGATACCAACAAAAATAACAAATACTGTGCAGATAAGGCCGTATAAAATTAATGTTTTGGTTCTCGTCCAGAGGATTTTCATGAATTGATGAGGGAGGGAGGTGTTCAATGTAAAATTAGCATTGTCAGTAGTTTTCGGTCTTCTCCAACAGTGCTCGAGGAAACGATGAGGCCCTTTTTTTTCAAATGTGAGATTTTTTGTGATAAACTCCCTAGAGTACCACAAAAAGACTTGGAAGTGGTGCTTGTTCTCTAATAAACTTATTTATATGTATGAAGATTAAAAAATCCTTTGTTGGTATATACAAAGTTATTGGTATGTTGGAACCTTTTTATAGTAGACGTGCACATAATTACCAAAGTCGACTATAGGGGTGGTGCAATAATTATGTGCACCCCGGTCTGGTGAATTATAGGGGGAGCAAAGATGTTTTGGCAGGCCAAACGGGGGCAAGCATTTTTTGGATGGGAGGTCGAAAGGGGGGGGGGCAAAGCGAATTTTGGCAGGTCGAAAGAGGGGGGGGATTTTGGCACAGATATTTTGGGCACCATTTCTATATTGCGCCCTAAAAAGGTGTTGGAAAAAAACGTTAGGAACACATTCAAATATGCAAAATTTCCTGCTCGCTGCGCTCACATTATAATGATAAGACAATAAAGGGGGGCAAGCGATTTTTGGCAGACCATTTTGAAAATTCACCACCCCGGGATAGGCCTACACATAATTATTGCACAGCCCCATATTTTGAAGTTATTTATGTTTATAATTACTCAGACTCCAATGCAGTGTCTTTAGCAATCCCAGAATCCTTTTTGGGCACAATTTTGACGGGAATAGTTTAATCTGTTTCTGTGCAAAGGGGGGAGGGGAGGGCAAGAATTAGTTAGCACTGCAGGGGTATAGCAAGCGGGAGGACTGGGTGGGCGAAGTCCATGGGCCCCGAGCAAACTGAGCGAAAATGATATAAGATGGAAAAGAGTAAGAACGAAAGAAAGAAAAGAAGTCCGGGAAAGAAGACCACGTAGCGTGGGGCCTTGGCTTAATGATATATATGGCGTAGCCAGGATTTTGGAACCGAGGGGGCACAACTTATAAATGTACCGACAGAAATATTTTTTGCCGACGGAAGTTGTGATTTGTTGACCCAAAAATTTTTTGCATGGTTTGAAAAAGTGAAGAGCAAAAAAAAAAAGCCGAAGTTATTTTTTCTCATACCCCTGTTTGGCAAAATTACCATGCATGCATGGTTCCCGGACATGGTTATTATTAGAAGATTACGTTAGAGTTGTGATGTTCATGACATCCAATCGCATCGTGTGTTCATTACTTCATTACGCCTACACTGCACCACTCGGTGACTGATTCAACTTTTGAGCCAATGAAAACCAATTTTCCATAATTACAGCTGGCAAAGCTTTGCTAACAATTGGTACAAGAATCAGTCAATGGATCATGGTGAAAGTATATATAAGTTGATGAGAGTAAGTTCCATCACCAGCCTGCAGGATCTGATCGAAGAAAGCAATACTCACAAGTCATTTTCATTTCTTCTTGAAATAACCAGGTAAGGTGTAATCTTCAGTATAGCAATGTGAGCGAAGCTGCTGGAGAAATATCATTACTCATTATTTTATTTTGAAAGTAACCAAGCCTTGAAGTTTGAGGCGAGCGATCGCTGTGCCACTGCTCGCCCAATCTCGATTTCTAGTTTCATATTGGTATGACATGACAACCGTGCCCCCTCCAAGCGCGCTTTGTTTGCATTTCAACATAAATACTTTAAAACCGAAGTTCTACTTGAATAAAACCAAAAATCGGGGCGGGTCCCTAGTCAACTTTTGTATGCAATATTATTTCTAATAATAATATTATTGATGTATTCCTTTATAACCTTCATTTATATGTTGTATTGTGCTCTTGTTTAATATGCCTGCGGATGTTTGAGCCTAGTCGTGTACCTTCTCAACCCTCCTGTCTGGCCTTAAATGTATTCCTTTTCAATATTATCTGTTTTTATGTGTATTATGAATAAAATTGAAATGATGAAACCAGGAATCCCTGATGAAACTAACTAGTAGTAGTAGTAGTAGCAGCAGCAGCAGTAGCAGCAGCCGCCGCAGCAGCAATACATGTAGTAACCCTCTGTTGTAGAGCGGTTTCCGAAAAAATAGCTTAACTATGGGGCTGGCTGGGGGTGGTTATGGGGCGTTAAATGTGGATATCCAACTAGTTTGCCCCACGGGGCTACAAAGAAGTGCTAATCGCGAAATTTTCAAGACTGTTCATATAGTTTATCAATTGCTTTTCGGCAGGTTCGTCATCGATCAGAAAAGATGCAAAGTGTAGGTGTATTCCTGCTTTGCATTGTGGTTGCTGTGAGCATGGAGCAGGCCCTTGCATGGAAATTCTGTATTCACTGTTGTGGAAACAGGGACATTTTCACTATCCGGTGAGTACATGATTTTTATGTCTGTGCATGTGGGTTCCTTGTTAAATTACTATGTGCCTAATTGCAAAACAATCAAAACAAGTTTTAATAAAAGACAGCATTTTAATTGTTTAATAGAATCGTTATTATTTTTAAAACGCCATAAAATATATATATAGGCATATTTTTCTTTTTCATCCAAAGACCTAACATGATGTCCCGTTTCATACAGCATGCGACAGCAAAATTATTTATAAATATAATTTCTTCAGGTTAGCAAAAAAAAGTCAATTTCATATTAGGGTTGGGTCCTTAGGACAAAGGATAATTGCATAATTCAGAGGCTCCGGAAGATTTTGAAGGGGGGGGGGGGCAAATTTTTGGCCTTCTGCGAGGCGCGAAACTCTGAAAGGGGTGGGTGCGGTATCTCCCTCTCGTGCGAGGCGCGGAAGCTTTTGAATAAAAGATGATTAAAATAAAACGTTTGACAAACATTTTTTTACATTTGCCAAACGTTTTTAAAAAGCGTTAAATTAGTGTGCGGCTCCTTATCCGTTTATAAACCGCGTGACTATAAACGTTTGACTATAAACATTTACGTTTGGCAAACGTTCGGCGAAAACAGCTGTATAGGCACTCGGCCACGCCTACCGGACCTTGTTCTCGCGTTAATTGACCAAAATAGGTCAAAAATGCATTTTTTCTGCGAAACCATGGATATTTTGGTGCGTACAAATGCGCTGGTATACAAGCGCGATCTGATATGGCCACAAAAAAAGAACTATCTTACGCATTTATCCCTCATCCCCCTGGGATCTACGCATATTATTATTATGCCCAATATTACCCCCGGGTATTACCCATGGCTAATCTCCATTGGTGCTGCATAATCTCCATTGGTGCCCACATAATTTTGTCGATCTTACAAAATCAATAGTTCTTTGTCTACATCACCTCAACGCGCCAGGCCAACATCATTGTAGGCCCAATATACCGGCCCAATATGGCCTATATCGCCTCTATTAATTATATAATAGCCCCACCCCTCGATCGCAACTATTCTTTGGTTCGCCTCAAGTTCGGTAGTGAAGTTAATCATTTGGCGCAATTGGGTAAAATAGCGTGTTCATAAAATCGCAATGATTTTCCCTATATTAATGACGCGTGTCTCTTTCCACTTCTCCAATACAGGGGTGAGATCAACATCAATATCGAAAGCGGCAGTGGCAAGCGTTCTGTAATGATGGACAATGAAAAAGAGTACGAGTTCGCAGAATGGCTAAGAAACGAAGCCACTATGGCAGACATCATTGGCTTGCTGGACACGAACTGTGATGGGTTCGTCGATGGGAAAGAATGGCATGACCAAAGGTGGACAACACCTGGCGTTGCGAGCGACTTTGCTGAGGCACTTGACCAGTTCGATACCAATGGTAGGTTTTAATTATGTCTCATTGTTCATAGTACGTGGTGAAATCTCCTCTCCCCACCCTCTCCTCTATTCTCCTCTCTTCGCTTCCCCCTCTTCATACCAGGAGGGGCCAAAAATAATTAATATTAATATTATTTATTTATTTGTTTAATTATTTCTATATATTTTTCGGATTCGATTTATATTGCTGTTCTTATTTTGTTACCTAGCTGGGGGGTTTACAACCCTCCGAGCTAGGTCCTGTTTTTCTATCCGATTCTTCTTTCTTCTTCTTCTTCTGGCAACAAACTTCAAAATGCTTCTCCTCCTACATGTTACACGCTAACTTGCACAGATGTATCGGCTATATCCAGTGCCCATAGGGTGCAAACAGAATTGGGGTCAAAGGTCAAAGGGGCATTTCTGATATATAACCAAATACCTTGAAAATGCTTCTTCTGCCACATATTACATAGCACAATGACGTCACTTGCACATATGCATCCGCTATACCCAGTGCCCACAGCTTGCACTCAGAATTGGGGTCAAAGGTCATTAAGGGGTCAAATCTTATTTTCTGGATATATGTAAGGGGTATGGGGCTCAAACTCAGTGACAACGAATCTCATGACCAGGGGAATATTTTGCAGGGGTCAGGTCAAAGGTCATGCAGAGGTCAAATTTTCGAAATGCATTTTCTGGACATTAGGGGTACGGGGCTCAAACTCAGTGACAACAAGCTTAATGATCAAGAGAACATTTTGGAAGACTGTGCAGGGGGCAGATCAAAGGTTATCTGGGGTTAAATCTTAGATTTCATTTTCTGGACATCTGTAAGAAGTACATGGCTCAAACTTGGTGACAACAAACCTGAAGACCAGGGGAACATTAAGGAAGATCATGTATGGATCAGGTCAAAGTTCATCTGGGGTCAAATCTTATAATTGTATTATCTGGACATTTGTAACTCGTATGGGGCTCAAACTTGGTGACAATTAACTAAATGATCAGGGGAATCTTTTGGAACTCTTTGCAGGGGTTAGGTCAAAGGTTATCTGGGGTCAAATCTTATAATTTTATTTTCTGGCTATCTGTAAGGGGTATGGAGCTCAAACTCAGTGACATCAAATTTCATGACCAGGGGAACATTTTGCAGGGGTCAGGTCAAAGGTCATGCAGCTAGGTCAAATCATAGAAATGTATTTTCTGGATATCTGTAAGGGGTACAGGGCTGAAACTCGGTGACAACAAACTTGATGGCCATGGGAACATTTTGGAACATTTGCAGGGGTCAGGTCAAAGGTCATCTGGGGTCAAATCTTAAAATTGCATTTTCGGGACACCTGTAAGGAGAACGGGACTCAAACTCGGTGACAACAAACCTCATGACCAGGGAAATATTTTTGGAACATTTTGCAGGGGTCAGATACTTCCACAACACCAACAAGCCCCAGCTAGGTTTGTGGTCTATGACCACCATATGCCACTAGTTGTTGTTGTTGTTGATCTATAAATCAAACTAGGGACAATCTCCATGGGTTCAAATTATTTGCTATAATACACTTTTCACACATCAAAAAAATGCCGGTGTCATCCAAAACTAAACACAATATCCCTCGTGGTCTATAGTGGTTTGGGTGTATACATTCGGGACTCAAAGGTCTCGCGTTTGGTTAACTGTAATAAAAAGGAATGGGCGCCCTTTGGGGGCTCAAGTTGATTTTGTTGGAGGGGGGAGGGGGTATGTGAAATTTATTCATCGCAATAAGGGTGGGGGAAGGTATTTCCCCCTTAAAGCCCCGGCTTAAAGCTCATCATTCTCCCGCCCCTGACGTTAATAATGAACGGTCCATAAGCAATATTAATAATAATTATTACCTAAACATATAGTGCTGCAGAATGGTGAATCATAGCAACAAAATGGTTAATTTTTTGTGAAAAGCCCCAAAATTGGCACAGATGTAGCTCTTGATATGCTTAACAAATTTGGATCGAGGGCCAAATTAAATTCACTTGGCGGTTACCCGTATTTCGCGGTTTTCGGCTATCGTGGTTATTGGCTTTTGCAGATCTCAAAATCAGGGTGTGTCCTTTGGCTGGGATCACTTTCCTAACAGCTGAGCTCAATTGCAGCTTTTTGCAATTTGACCTGACTTTCGCCCTCAATTTGAAATTTGAACTGACCTTTGACCTGGATGACCTAACAAACGCAAACCTGAGCTTTCTTGGCCAAAGTTGAAATTTTTACCTATGACCTCTTAACCGTAGGTCTGACAAAGAGGTCACCGTGGAAACTTTTGTTTGTTTGTCCAAGGTCCACTCACCCACAAAGTTTGAGCTCCATAGAGCTTTAGAGGCAATTTGAAATTTCTACCTTTTTTGACCTTTGACCTCTTAACCGTAGGTCTGACAAAAAAGTCACCGTGGAAACTTTTCTGTCAGCCCAGATCATGGCACAGTAATTAAGAAGTTTAAGAAAACAAGAGTATTGTAGAGAGTGATCAAAGGGTCGAACCTTCTTAATGATACCATTGTATTTTGAGACAATATTTGTAACATGGGATGTGTGTGATTTCCACGACAGGTCGTCGTCTATTAGAATGCCAAGAAATTTAGTTACATTAACTTGTTCAATTAATTTATCATCAATGCAAATTTTAATAGTTGACGGGGGAAAGCGGGTAAGTTTATTTTTAAATAACATGAAATTTTTATTTTTTAATATTTAGAGAAAGTTTGTTTTAATAGTTTAAACCAGTCAGATATAACATTAAGTTCTTTATTCAGCTTAGACTCCAGTGATTTTTGGTCTTTATCCGAATAAATTATATTAGTATCATCTGCAAACATGATAAAAAGGAGATTTGGAGCGCATTTAGGGAGGTCATTAATATACAATAATAAAAAATTCCTTTAAAAAAGGAATGGGCGCCCAATGTGAGCTTGGACGTGATATGGTGAATTCCATGGCATGGTGTTTAGATTTGGTATTATAATGATTTTTTTCTAGGGAAGAGTAGAAGATGATCAAATGCAAGAGAAATGTGTTTGATTGGGGAAGGTGTATCACAGGACCGTTTTCGATGAAATAAATTGAATTGGAATGAAGCTGTCGTGTCAATTTGCAATTATGTGGGGTGGGGAGTTCTGTTTTGGGGGCATATTGTAGTGATGATATTGCTTTGGATATTGAATATTGGATTCAGGAAAAGTATAGTTGACCTATCTGTGATGTACGGTTCAAATTTGGCCCCTGTAGAGGTCAAACCTTGACCTTTGACCTTTTTGCTTATACCTTGAGAACCGTACATCACAGATAGGATCCTTGTGACCAGGGAAACACGTTGGCATGGTTTATAACTCGATTTGAACAAACACTCACTTCCGCTCATTTTGTCGTGCCAAGTCACAACAATAAGTAAATTATTTACTTTGAATTTTTCCCTGTATAAAGTTCGATTACCTCTATGGCGACTATATTGGACAAAATATTTTTGGCCCTCCCCCCTAGTATTGTTCACCAGACTGAATAATACATCTGAGTCAAATTTCACACTTTTCACAAACCTTTAACAATGGTTTCACCATTCTGCAGCACTAATATTATATTGTAACTCAATAAAAATAGTGTTCCCCCGTTCTCATGTCTTTCATACCTTTCATTATTTAAAATACAGGTGACGATATGCTAACCGCGGCTGAAGTTTCGATGGCACCTATGGAGGTGGAAGAAGTGGATGAGTTTATGGTGATGCCGATGGAGATGTTTAACGATATGTCGATGCGGTTGGGAGAGGGTAACAACAACCCCCGCCCCCAAGGTCCAAAAGGACGCAAGGATCCAGATGATGACGAATAAGGATAATGGATAAATTTTAATAAGATATAAATTGTAAACCTTTTATAAAATTAATTACAGACACACAACATAGAGCAGGAAATGGCAGAAACCGTATACCATAATAACCGTATTACATGTACACCGTACTCTGGCACATCATCAGCTCATATAGTGTTAGGTATAAGGCCACCGTAAAATGTGCAGGATGTGAACCAATCTGTTTTGCCTAGCATCCCAGTTAAGGGCTGGGGTATGAACGTTTGGACAGTATTTATTTTGGGACATTAGAGCACATCAGACATATTGAATTGCATTGTGAATACGAAGAATGTCATTCTGATATCAAATAATTTTGATTTTTTGAAATTCGCAATTTGATACACATTTTATGGCAAATCATTAAAAATTGATATTTTTGATATTTAACAGTACTTGAAGTAAACTTTATAAATCTGATGATTTATACTTAAAGTGTATGTAGGTGGGATGAAAACCCGACGATCAATTGAAAATTTTGACCTTTCGTATTGAAGATATGGATTTTTTTCCCAAAACACCAAAAAAATTAGGTCTTTTTGGGAAAAAAATCCATATCTTCAATATGAAAGGTCAAAATTTTCAATTGACTGTCGGCTTTTCCTCCTGCTACATACACTTTAAGAATATATCATTAGATTTATATAATTTACTTCGAGGACTGTTATATATCAAAATTTGAAAAATATCAAATTTTTATAATTTGTCATAAAATTTGAATTATATTGTGATTTTAAAAAATGAAAATTATTTGATATCAGAAAGACATGCTTCGTATTCAGAATGCAATTCGATAGGTCTGAGGTGCTCTCATGTCCCACAAAAAATACTGTCGAAACGCAATAAACGCTCATTTTGGATCCCTTAAGTTGGGGTCCAAATTTAAAAATGTTTAAATTATTTGAAAATTATCTCAATTTGTTCAACATGGGGATTAAACTGTACGGGACAAGATATCTGGTTTACCCTATACCATCATACCAATTTTGAAGGCTTAAGGTGGTACTACACCCCTTGATAAATTTGTGACTGTATTTGCATTTTTCTCAAAAAATAATAACACACTGGTAACAAAAGTTTTTTATATTATAGGGGCAAGGAATCCAGTTACTACACTAGACAAGCGGTACGTTATTTATGATGAAGAGAAGAGGTACCGGTAGAATGTACCTCATTTCTTAACATATACTAAAGTATAATGAACCACTTGTCTTGAATCACTGAAATATCAGTGATGTAATTGGATTCCTTGCCCATATAATATACATAACTTTTTACCAGTGTGTAGTTAGTTTTTGAGAAAAATGCAAAATTAGTCACAAAATTTATTAGGGGGTGTAGTACCACCTTAACAGTGACATGCACTTTACTGCTCTATAGCACTATACTATGATTAAATTCTAGATAAAAAATATAAGTTAGTCGTTTTTATTCTTTTATATCACCACACAAACATGCACCCCCTACATCCAAACACCCCCACAAGCAACGTATTCACCCACACCCAAAACACGCCGATTCCACACACACCCCTAGCATGACTACCACACAAACACCCCCACACACCCCTTCCCCACACACAACCCCTTACTTTTATGGTGGAAGCATTACTTTTTGTGATCTTGATAAATATCTTTTATTAACATTTTATGTTGTTGTATAGTTTGTTAAAAAAATAACAGATATCTTTTGAAAGAAATTTAAAGCTTAAACGTACTTCAAAATGTAAAATAAAACTGAACTCTTGTATACAAATTTAGTCGTGCCGTAAAACAGTAATTATCAGGAAATTACGAATAGCACATGGCTTATGTTATTGTAAATGAAAAAGGAAATCTTCGCATCGTTTGCATGTCTCATTGAAGTGAAGTACGTAAAATAAGAATACATTTAGTTAGAAAAAAGCGATTTGATAAGGATATATGGACCAAGATAACCGGGTTTAAAAGCTTTTAGATTATGAGAAGAACCAGTAATCAGGATAAGCTTTAATAATAATATTAAAGTGTATAACAACACACAACTTTTGCATGTATCTTTATTTAGATGTACGGGGGCATGGGGGCAGTGGCCTAGTCAAAGGGGAAGCTCCCTCTGTGGAACATCTCCCCCACTCCCGTGGGATGATGTTTGCCGGAATTTGTTTCAGCATGATGCAGTCATGTCTACAGTAGAATTCATCTCGACCTTTGCAGGACTTAACCCCATTAAAAGCTATTAAACCAAGATAACACTCATTGAAACAGCTCAACTGATTAAATCGGATCTTCTCTGGTTGTGCACAAGTGACTGTTTTCATGTGCGATATCGCAATAAAGCTGGTATTCATAGCTTCAGTTGGGTAACCGATTATAAAGGAAACGAAAGGAAACAATGGTATGTGTGGCTTTGTTCACGAAATCAGACAATGGCGTGCTTTTTGTAAACCAGCATTCTTGAAAATGAGCAACATAATGATTGTTGACTTAACACGGTTTGGAAATAATTTCTTCATATTTTTGGTGTTATCTGTCGTTTACATGTCCTTCCTAAAACACAAAAGTACGACCCTCTCCAAACACCTAAATTAGCTAAAAATTTAGGACATGTTACAAAACTATATTGTCTAGAATTTTAGAAGAGTACTTTTAATATTGGCCGGTTATTTTTTCACACAGCGACGTTAACTAGGCAATGTACTATTACCTATAACATTAACTAAAACACCAAAGTACGAATATTTCCAAACATCTAAATTAGCTAAAAATTTAGGACATGTTAAAAACTATATTTTCTAGAACTTTAGAAGAGTACTTTTTATATTGGCCGGTTATTTTTCACACAGCGACGTTAACTAGTCATATCCCCATACTGTTAACGTAGGGCTATTTGTAAAGGTCACGCGTCAATGGGAAAGAGCACTGTGCACGGTGGACAGCGAAACGGACAGTAACTGCAGTATGGATATGTTGGCCCTTTTAAGGAAAAAAAAAGGGGATTTTAGACGCTAGCGCCCTAAAAGCAACACATTTTGATGTGTAGTACCATTTTTTCAAAATTTTGTATACTTTATCAAATTTTCCGCCCTTATTTATTTACTAATTCTTTTTGCCGCCCCTTCTGCCGGCACCCCTTCATTTTGCCCCCCCTGCTTTTCACCCTGGGGCTGGCGCCCCAAAGCCCAAAAAAAAAAAAAAAATACGCGCATTCCACTTATTGAATTGAGAGGCATTTTCAGGAGCATCAGGGGTCGGTTTTCAGGGGGAAAGAAATTAAAATTTATCCCTTGTACATCATATTTGTCCCTGTATATTATAGGCCTTACTCTCAGGCATGGGCTGCAGCTTTATACTGAGCTGTGAACGCCGGCACTGATTATTGGCTGTGCAATAATTAGCTGTTCCCGGGTGAGCAAATTCCAGATAAGAATGGCTTGCCAAAAAACCCTAGACACCCCTCGGCATGCCAAAAATTGCTTTCCCCCTTCCTCGGTCTGCCAAAGGACCTTTCCACCATTTTGTACATGAGAACGTTTGGTGCTATTTTACTTGGCCTATGGCCTTTTTAGAGCGTTTTACAAGTACCCGATGAATGTGCGCCAAAAATGTCTTGCCACTCCTTCTGACTTGCCAAAAATCTATTGCCCCTTCCGACCTGCCAAATTTGCCTACCCCCTTGGTGCTTCAAGTTATAAATCACGACTTTTATACAGGCCTAGGCCTAATAACTAAATAATTCAGATCCAGAACCATTACTTCCACACTGATTTTTTACGAAATAAAAACTCCCTTTAAAAGGGAAGGCCAGCGTCAATGCAGAAGAGGTCTTGTAAATAGTTTGGGTCACCGTGAAAGGCATTTTAGGATCACGCTTACATCCATGTTACATGACAGTTCACCAAACCATCAATGGTGAGAACATGCACACTGAAACAGCAAAACACATTAACTCCTATAACTCCTGTCAACTCTTTAATTCATTACTCCAAATTGTTCTGTATTTTTGTCTTTACTGCTTTTTACCCATGCTTATTATAAAAATCAAGAAATACACTGCAGTTGTTAGTTAATTCGCTATGTTAACTCAATTTACATGCACATTTTATTTTAAAATAATTTTATATTATTTCGCAATGTATAGTTTACTATAAAGTAGATAGTGGCAAGCACATGATAAAGGACTGATCATTCACTACAATCTTCACTTTTAAACTGTATTTTTGAATGTGTTGATTGTTAGTCCGAAACTCCTGCAAAGCTATGGACATGGCATCTTACCTACTCCATTCTGTAGTCTGCATTGTGTGTTTTCTCAGTCTTCAATCATTTTGTTGAATGTAATTTTATGAATCAAATAAAAAAGATAGAAATTGGCCTCACTTTAGTTATGTGTCATTTTACAGTATTTATCATTTATAAAGTAAGACAATAATTTATTTATTTTCTATAAGTGCATGTCAAAATATAGGATATATTGTTCAATATTATAGCTAGCCCCTAAAAACTTTATTTTCAATCGGATTTTTCCCGTTGAAAAGCCAAAACTGATGTTAAAGATAGCAATAATATCATCAATAACATTTTGAGTCAATTTTATCCATAAAACGATACAGGATAGGATAGATAATTACTTTGACTTCAATGGTCCATATAATGAAGATTTTGATTCCACAACATTATTAGATCTGTTATCAACATATCAATTATGCACTCACAGGCAACCAAACATCATGCTATGCTCAGTATAGTCCACTGATATGACCTCGTGATCATTCCCCCGCTTTGACCATGTCATTTCTTTTGATATGCTGATTGCTGAACAAGTTTATGTTTATATGTGTAGGCCTAACCTATGATAACTTTTTAAGTCATAATTAATTCAAACATAACTTTGGCAATGCTCAATCGTTTTCGTTCGTTGAAACGGCAAAACATACTTTCTTTTCCTTGCAAAGCGAATTAGCAGACATCAAAAACATTTCCACCACGAGAAGTAAAAAAAATAATTCATACCAATAGAAGAAGGCTATAATCTTAGCTAATCTTTAGTGTACACAAACCCCATCTCAGAATTAGGTACCAGCGCCCTATGCGCTGGCGAAAAGGACCTGCAAAAACTACCTGCAAATTTGACAAATGGCCCATTTCTTGAGGAGACATGATAAAAAGAGCCACCAAGTGTCCATTTAGGGAGGATGGGGTGGGGAAACATGCGCGTATTTTTTTTTGGGGGGGCTTTGGGGCGCCCAGGGGTAAAAGTAGGGGCGGCAAAAAAGAAGGGGCGGCGGTAGATAATTATTAATTCCTGAAACTACGTGTATTGCAAAACAAAGCATTATAACTTCCCAAATGTGCACTGTGCTCAGCCCACGGGGGGGGCATTTAAAATAAATGGTGTTGTTATCCTCTACAGGGTGTCCCTGAAAGAACTGTCGTAGTTTTTCACCTATTTCTGAAAGGTTGATAAAATATATTTTGGTATGTAAAGATTAAACCTTTAATCGTTAGCCTTAATAAACCAAAACAATTATTTCAATCGGCCCACAACTTTTGAAGATATGCCATTTTGAATAAAAGTACCCGTTTTTCACTCTGTCCACGGATAGCAAACAGAGTGGTTGGGATGGCTCATGCTGTGGAGTGGCCTGCACGATCACCAGACCTCATACCACTTGATTTTTAGCTGCGGGTAGCAGCTCTATAAGTCACCATGTCTCTCCGTTAGTCCGTCCGTCCGTCCGTTAGTAAAAAAATGCTGTTACGTCAACATCGTTTGTCGCATGGCTATGGTACTTGGTGAGGGGGAGGGCCATTGAGGGCAATTAAGGGAAATTTGGGAAAATGGGGGAAATTAAGGGCACTTTTGGGGAAATTGAGGGAAGTTTAGGTGAATTAATTGAAATTGTGGGCAATTAAGGGGAATTGGGGAAAATTGAGGGGGATTAAGGGAAATTTTGGAAAATAGAGGAAAGTTAAGGGAACTTTGGGAAAATGAGGGGAAATTGAGGGAAGTTAAGGGAAATTGAAGAGAATTAAGGAAATTGAGGGCAATTCAGGTGAATTAAGGGAAATTGACAAGAATTAAGGGAAATTTGGGAAAATAGAGGGAAGATACGGGAAATTGAGGGTACTTGGTGAGGGGGAGGGCCATTTAGGGAAATTTGGGGAAATGGGGAAATTAAGGGCAATTTTGGGAAAATTAGGGAAATTCAGGTGAATTAATTGAAATTGTGGGCAATTAAGGGAAATTGAGGGGAATTGGGGAAAATTGAGGGGATTAAGGGAAATTTGGGAAAATAGAGGGAAGTTAAGGGAACTTTGGGAAAATGAGGGGAAATTGAGGGAAGTTAAGGGAAATTGAAGAGAATTAAGGGGAATTGAGGGAAATTCAGGTGAATTGACAAGAATTAAGGGAAAGGGGAAAATAGAGGGAAGTTAAGGGAAATTTGGGAAAATGAGGGGAAATTGAGGGAAAATTGGGAACATTGAGGGAAGTTAAGGGAAATTGAAGAGAATTAAGGCAAATTCAGGTGAATTTGAGGGAAATTCAAGTGAATTAAGGGAAATTGAGGGAAGTTAAGGGAAATTGAAGAGAATTAAGGGGAATTGAGGGGAATTCAGATGAATTAAGGGAAATTGAGGGAAGTTAAGGGAAATTGAAGAGAATTAAGGGCAATTCAGGTGAATTAAGGGAAATTGACAAGAATTAAGGGAAATTTGGGAAAATAAAGGGAAGTTACGGGAAATTGAGGGTACTTGGTGAGGGGAGGGCAATTAAGGGAAATTTGGGAAAATGAGGGAAATGGGAAAATTAAGGGCAATTTTGGGAAAATTAAGGAAATTCAGGTGAATTAATTGAAATTGTGAGCAATTAAGGGAAATTGAGGGGGATTAAGGGAAATTTGGGAAAATAGAGGGAAGTTAAGGGAACTTTGGGAAAATGAGGGGAAATTGAGGGAAGTTAAGGAAATTGAAGAGAATTAAGGGAAATTGAGGGCAATTCAGGTGAATTAAGGGAAATTGACAAGAATTAAGGGAAATTTGGGAAAATAGAGGGAAGTTACGGGAAATTGAGGGTACTTGGTGAGGGGGAGGGCCATTGAGGGCAATTAAGGGAAATTTGGGAAAATGAGGAAATGGGGAAATTAAGGGCAATTTTGGGAAAATTAGGGAAATTCAGGTGAATTAATTGAAATTGTGGGCAATTAAGGGGAATTGAGGGGAATTGGGGAAAATTGAGGGGATTAAGGGAAATTTGGGAAAATAGAGGGAAATTTGGGAAAATGAGGGAAATTGAGGAAAATTGGGAACATTGAGGGAAGTTAAGGAAATTGAAGAGAATTAAGGAAATTCAGGTGAATTAAGGAAATTGACAAGAATTAAGGAAATTTGGGAAAATAGAGGGAAGTTAAGGGCAATTAAGGGAAATTGAGGCGAATTGGGGGACATTGAGGGGAATTTGGGAAAATAGAGGGGAATTTGGGAAAATAGAGGGAAGTTAAGGGAACTTTGGGAAAATGAGAGGAAATTGAGGGAAGTTAAGGGAAATTGAAGAGAATTGAGGGAAATTCAGATGAATTAAGGGAAATTGAGGGAAGTAAGGAAAATTTGGGAAAATAGAGGGAAGTTAAGGGAACTTTGGGAAAATGAGGGAAATTGAGGGAAGTTAAGGAAATTGAAGAGAATTAAGGGAATTGAGGGAAATTCAGATGAATTAAGGGAAATTTATGAAAGATAAAGGAAACTTGGGAATATAGAGGGCAGTTAAGCGAAATTTTGAAAAGTGATTGAGGGACAATATGGGAACATTGAGGGAAGTTAAGGGAAATTGAAGAGAATTAAGGGAAATTGAGGAAAATTCAAGTGAATTAAGGGAAATTGACAAGAATTAAGGGAAATTTGGGAAAATAGAGGGAAGTTAAGGGAAATTTGAGAAAATGAGGGGAAATTGAGGGGAAATTGGAAACATTGAGGGAAGTTAAGGGAAATTGAAGAGAATTAAGGGAAATTCAGGTGAATTAAGGGAAATTGACAAGAATTAAGGGAAATTTGGGAAAATAGAGGGAAGTTAAGGGAAATTTGGGAAAATGAGAGGGAAAATTGGGAACACTGAGGGAAGTTAAGGGAAATTGAAGAGAATTAAGGGAAATTGAGGGAAATTCAGGTGAATTAAGGGAAATTGACAAGAATTAAGGGAAATTAGGGGATTTAACACTTGATGTCAAGGCGCTTTTTTCCTGAAAATCGTGTGGACATCAAAAGTGTCGAAATCGGTTTCCGAACACTTTTGATGTCAAGACGCTTTTTTCCGAAAATCGTTTGGACATCAAAAGTGTCCGAAATCGGTTTCGAACACTTTTGATGTCAAGACGCTTTTTCCCCGAAAATCGTTTGGACATCAAAAGTGTCCGAAATCGGTTTCGAACACTTTCGATGTCAAGACGCTTTTTCCCCGAAAATCGTTTGGACATCAAAAGTGTCCGAAATCGGTTTCCGAACACTTTCGATGTCAAGACGCTTTTTTTCCGAAAATCGTTTGGACATCAAAAGTGTCCGAAATCGGCTTCCGAACACTTTTGATGTCAAGACGCTTATTCCCCAAATATCGTGTGGACATCCAAAGTGTCCGGAATCGGTGTCCGAACACTTTCGATGTCAAGACGCTTTTTCCCCGAAAATTGTTTGGAAATCAAAAGTGTCCGAAATCGGTTTCCGAACACTTTTGATGTCAAGACGCTTTTTTCCCGAAAATCGTTTGGACATCAAAAGTGTCCGAAATTGGTTTCCGAACACAATTTTTCAAATTTTGATTTTTTTTTTTTTTTTTGGTGTGGATGGAAATACCCTTTCTGGCATTATTTTAAGATGAGCGCCCTCAAAGGTTAAGCTCACAGAGGGGTTACAGGTCAAAATAGGGGTCAAACTTAAACCTGCTTCAAAGACACCATCACTGCATAATTGAATTCCTTGTCCCGCACCGACCGCTACGGTTACCAACGGTCCTTGTTTTCCTTTGTGGCAAAATCCAAGATCTTCGCAAACGTATTACTGAATGCATTCGCAAGTATTCGGCGCACAAGGATGGTACGCAACGCAATTGATGCAATGAGGACCAGGGCTGAAACCAGTATTCGCCAAGGAGGCAACCAGGTAGAGGACAGAGAAGCACAGTAAACTCACTTCAGAAGAACCAAAGACAAACCAAACAGCCTTTTAGGGCTACCTTTTATCCTAAAAAGAGAAATGACTTATGTTGTAAATAAAAAAAAAGAAGCAAAAAACAACAAAGTAAGAAACATAATAAAATATTTAAAAAGGCATAAATAACCAAGATAAAAATAAGTAATTGCTAGTAAAGCAAAAGAAGTCCCATTCGGCATCCATTACCCACAAATTTATGACACTATTAACAAAATCCATTGCCCATAAACCCACCGGTAAAGCCAATTCCATAATAAAGTTATTTTATAAAGTTAACATTGAGGAATGTTTGAAATTCATGCATGGTATGTGTACTCCTTTTCAATCTTTGAAGTAGCCAAACCTTCTCCGTGGACAGAGTGAAAAACAGGTACATTTCTTTAAGGGATCCAAAATGAGCGTTTATTGCGTTTCGACAGTATTTTTTGTGGGACATGAGAGCACCTCAGACCTATCGAATTGCATTCTGAATACGAAGCATGTCTTTCTGATATCAAATAATTTTCATTTTTGAAAATCACAATATAATACAAATTTTATGACAAATTATAAAAATTTGATATTTTTCCAATTTTTGATATATAACAGTCCTCGAAGTAAATTATATAAATCTAATGATATATTCTTAAAGTGTATGTAGCAGGGAGGAAAAGCCGACGGTCAATTGAAAATTTTGACCTTTCATATTGAAGATATGGATTTTTTCCCAAAAAGACCTAATTTTTTTTGGGTGTTTTGGGGAAAAAATCCATATCTTCAATACGAAAGGTCAAAATTTTCAATTGATCGTCGGCTTTTCATCCCACCTACATACACTTTAAGTATAAATCATCAGATTTATAAAGTTTACTTCAAGTACTGTTAAATATCAAAAATATCAATTTTAATGATTTGCCATAAAATGTGTATTAAATTGCGAATTTCAAAAAATCAAAATTATTTGATATCAGAATGACATTCTTCGTATTCAGAATGCAATTCGATATGTCTGATGTGCTCTAATGTCCCACAATAAATACTGTCCAAACGTTCATACCCCAGCCCTTAAAAGAGCATCTTCAAAAGTTGTGAGCCGATTGATATAATTGTTTTGGTTTATCAAAGCTAACGACTTCTTTACATACCAAAATATATTTGATCAACTTTTCAGAAATAGGAGAAAAAGAGGGCGCAATGAGGGGCCTCTTTTTTTGGGGACACTCTGTACCTCTACGAATCTAGATCATGGATTGATATTTGAATCCGTGGAAAGGCTTCAAAATGAGGGTGTTCGTAAAATTCTTATATTTCAAGAACGGTGTGGTCAATTGTCAAGATTCAAAAAGTATGTGATAGCTGATTTTTTCCTCCTCAACCATAGCAGTTATTTAGTTATGTTTATTTGTGGCGTTAAAATACCCAAACAATTAAGTTTTATTAAATTAAATTAAATGGATAAGCTAAGGGGTTAATTACTGTACTGGTCAATTCTAGCCAAAGCGGGACAGAATTCTCTCTGGGCCATTTTAAAAATGTTTTCCTTTTCAATTCCAGACTTAACAAATGAGAAGATCATATCTAGTGAATCATCAGGTGGAAGTGCCATCAAATTGAAAAATAACTTTTCTTGCTAGACCAAATAAAGTGTTAAATGCACATATGCATGTTACCCACGCCATAAAATTTCACTTTCTTTAATATCTTTCAATATTTTACGTGTGACCCATATACACTAGAAATCGGTGAAGACTTTGAACGTAAAATAGAATTTTATTACATATCTATAAAGAAATGTTTTGGTTATTACAAATTTTAAGAAAGAACCAGGTATACAGGTAAGATTGTGTCAATTATTCGAGCTCTTTCCAAAGTGGCTGTCATTTAACATTACTGCATTAGTTCGAAAGATAAAATAAATGTTTTATAGAAATATAAAGTTAGATTTTGTATCTCGTCGCGCAGGATGAGGACCTCAGATGGATTCGTGGGGTAACAGTGTCTGAAAATTAGCAAATTCCTATTAATTTTTTAATAAAAATAAAAATTACTTTTCCGTATGTCAATAATTCATGCTACAATGGCACTAAAATGAATTTTAATCAAACTACAAACTATATGGAATATTTAGAATTGATCATTAAGGCATTTTGTTGGGTATAAAAATGAAGAATAATGAAGTTGCCAAATTCAAATAGACATAGCAAACAGTTTTATGTTATTATTTTAAGTAAAATCTTTCCATATTTTCATGCAGCAATATTCTATTAAATCGTGTTTAATGATTCCTATGAACTAAAACACTATCAAGACATTGTTATTGGAAATCATCATGTGGCTATTCCTCCATTGTGTTTCAATGATTCCCGTTTCTCTAACCAACATGCATGCACCCAAAAAATGTCAATTTAGGATAATCAATCAAAACCTCACGATACAGCTTCAGTATACCGTCAAGAGGACGCTATAAAACAGGACTGTTTTGGAACCTATTTCGCATGTTTTCAAAATGTTAAGATGAATAAGAAACATCTAATTTACGAGTATATCCTTGGATTCGTAGGTAAAGCTAAAGGGGTTTGCGTTTCGTAGGTGCATAAACCATGTAAACTATAAATACTGGAAAAATGATAGCATACCCATGGCTTGAATATGTGCTGATTTAGATTTAAGGCCAGAGTAATGAGAGAGAACATGGTGCCTTTTCGAGCATCATTATTTCTGAATTGTATGTCCAAAGTATATAAAACTATACATTTTTGGAAAGGAAATGAGTCAAGGAATCCCATGGTGACGTCAGATTTGTTCAAAAATCTCGAGTTTTTGAAAAAATCACAAAAATACACTTTTTTACCCCAATTTTTTTGTGACAACTTAAAAAAAAATCCGTTCAGAGTAAAAAAAAAAAAAATCAGTTAGCTTTTCATAAAGAAGAGACATGAACTTATGGAAGGTTTTTTAATTTTTTGAAATTCGTCTCTCTTTTTCGAAATATTGAAAAAAACCTTGTGAAAAAAGCCATTTTGTCAATCTATTAAGCCAACAATTGAACATAATGGTGTATATTTTTGTTTAAAACAAATATTTTTAAAAAATGAGAAAACCTTCCCTAGACTTTGGTGTACTCTAAACGATAGTGAAAAAAGTTTACCTATTGCTTGCATGATTTTTCGAGTTATCTTGTCACAAAAATCGTGCAATATTGTTAAAAGTGAACTCTGCGAAATCGACGTTTTAGTAAAAAAATGTCAAAATTATGCACAAAACGTCCTTATATTTTAAAACGGTAAGACTTCCACGCTTGTAAAAGCTGTGTCTGGTGCATGGTCGATCATTTTATTTTTGATACTTTCATGACTGTGATGACTCATTGCATATTCAAATTGGGACTTAACACTTCTTTGGAACTGTGATGCCCTTTTTCATGTGTCTTAGCCAGGCATTGTCTTTTTGCCATAGGCTTGCTGTTTCATCTGTCCTGGCTTCAGCTTTTGCAGCTATAGGCCTATATCACAGCACCTTTTACGAGTGGTGGGAATCAAATACCTTTGTTTTAATATTCCTCATTGCAATTTATTCAAATGCTTTGCAATTAATGGTTGCACTTTAATGTTGTAGTCATGTAGCTAACTTAAAGAAGGGGACTGGTGGTTATCTCGATGTATCTTTCTCCACCCACCAGTTCCAAGCACAGGGCAATAAAAACAGAAATACAAATAAAATTGAATTCGTGGGTATCGCCAATTAATTTAAGCCATCATAACTTGTCGCCTAGACTATGCCATAGTCGAATTTTGATTTAAATAAAAATATGTTATTATTAATAATGATGAACGTATCCTGTTGGAGCTCAAAATTTTACTGATGTGTATTATAATTAATAGTAAAATGGTCATAAAGAGTTTATATAATTAGTGACAGCAAAAGTAAGTATACAATATGTTATTGAATGCAACATATCTTGAATAATGGCTCACTTTAATACTGAACAATTCTGATTTTGGAATCTATTAGTTTATTCGCGAAGGCCCGATTAAACAATTCGACTATGTACTTTGACTTTTAAGCAGAACTTTGTTTCGGGACTTCGTTCTCTAAAACACACTGTCAATCATACTTGTTTATCAATCAAATCTAACCACAAGCACTAAGGATGGTGGTACAATACGCGCTAGATGCGTACATTCATCTACCAACTTTCGCGCCAGCACAAAAGCGCCGCATTCCATAGATAGTTGTGTACCATGTATAGTTTTAACTATACATGGCACGTGCCATTACCATTAAGTTAAAACTTAATGGTAATGGCACGTGCCCGGAGGATTTAAACAATAACGAGATCTGGGGGACCAATCACAAGCCAGATTCATTTAAAGATGCATTACATCATGACCAATTTTAGTTAGGCCAGAAATTGACCTAACTCTCCATAGAGTCCCGTGTTAAAAATGTTAACCGCAAGTCAAAGTCAAGAGTCCACTTGGGAAGCTATCAGCATAAAAATATCTATGGTATTTAAAAATACCAGGTCGATAAAAAATTATCTCAGAAAAAATATTTCTCACAAAAAATATTTTTCCCACAAAAACATTTATTCTGAAAAAAATATACATTTTGCCTTTTGTATATCATATGTTTAAAACCAAGTTTATGAACCATGACATTATAATTTGCAGGTGTGCTCCAAGGAGACACCCTGGCACCATTTATCCTTTCAGTACTGTCGTAGAAGATAGAGAAGAGAACCCTGGATTGAAATCACTTCAAAGCGTATAATATAGGATACAACACTGACTTACCAAATCATTTTTTAGGCATAAAAACGGTACTAAATATAGTTTGTTATTGATAACTTTGTTTTGAAAAGTAGGTAGGAGCAACTTTGTTTTGCACAATTTCAATCCGGATTTTCTATTGTAATCGAAGATCATTGTTACTTAGCTATTGTAGGTGTTCATCGAAAATACGTGCGTAGTCGTTATGTGTTTTGTCAGCGAATTCCGTTGCAGTCTTGCATGTAAATTGACATAATAGACTTCTGATTCAATGCCAAGTTCACAAAACTTATGAGATGAAGACACGCAATAATTAACCTTTAAAGTCCTTTATACTTATCTATCTAAAATTGTATCATATAGGGCCTAGTTGCTACATGATGACAATATGCACTGGCACACAATCCAAAATGAAATAAATTATATTGCAGATTATTGGTAGTAGAAAAGTAGAGTCAATTTGTAACTTCAATTCCCAGATATATACTAGATAATGCTGTCAGGGTAATTTGATTGCGCTAGCAGCAGCAGCAGCAGCAGCAGCAGCAGTAGTAGTAGTAGTAGTTTTTAATTCAAGAAATGCTGCTGAGATAGCTCTTTCAATTATGTACTGGCCTCCACAAAGAGGTCCAGATAACTGTTACATACAAAATGTTAAAGGAGTGTTTCGTGAGGCCTAGCATCCTCTTTTTATGACATTTTTCAGTACATATCCACGAAAAAAGCCTATTCCCAACATTTCAGTTGATTCCGATTTTGCGTTTGCGAGGTTATGCATGATTAGGCCGTGTAAAATTAATATTTTGGTTCTCGTCCCCTCCCTCCTCAATTTCTGGGATTTGTCAGAATTTTTTTTTTTTTTTAGATTTTTCAATTTTTTTAGACTTTGGAATGGTTTATGAAATCTTCATACATATAAATAAGTTTATTAGAGAACAAGCATCACTTCCAAGTCTTTTTGTGGTACTCTAGGGGTTTATCCTCAGAATCTCACATTTGAAAAAAAAAAAAAAAAAAAAAGGGCCTCATCGTTTCCTCGAGCACTGTTGGAGAAGACCGAAAACTACTGACAATGCTAATTTTACATTGGGAAAAAAAAAAAAAAAAAACACCTCCCTCCTCATCAATTCATGAAAATCCTCTGGACGAGAACCAAAACATTAATTTTATACGGCCTTATGTGTTTTACACTGCTCCATAGACAATGCGTTGTAATTTCGTTCTGGTGCACCAGAACGAAATTCAAATTTCACGATATCTTTGCAAAACGAATTAATCTGCAAGAAATATTTTGTACATAAACATTATGTAGCCAGAGGTTTCCAGTGATATAAAAATCTCAACTTTTTTTTGAGAAAAGTGGGGGATGAGGCTGTGGATCACGAAATGCCCTTTAACAAAATAAGTATACAAAATTACAAATAATACTAATCGGATGAATGACTATAATTATTGATAAAAAGACTAATATGTGATTACGAATTAATCAATAATTAGTCATTCAATTAGTAATTTGATTAATGATTAGTCAACAATTAGTCATTCACGTGTGTCCTAAAAAGGGGGGATCCAATAAAATCAGTCATAAGGGGGGGTCAAACAATTAGACCACTTTTTGACTAATTAATTCTAACAGTGTAGTATTATTATAATTTTTTGTTTGTTTCAAGCTGGTTTTATTAGCTAAGCAGTTCGTATATAATATAATGCAATCATGGGCCACGGCAATCTTAGAGGAGCTAAGAATGCATAAACCGCAAAAATAACTGACTTGTAATTCCAACTCATTCACCGTGTGTACGTGTAATGGTGGCTATTGCATTAAAAGTATTTTGCTGAGAGGGCAACCACGCTCGGGTAAGATTACACTATGAATATGGGGGCTGCTATATACTGCGTCAAAAAAGTATCCTTAAACTTGTAAAAATAATCACAATTTCAAAACTGAACAATATTGAGGTAAACTTGTTTTTTTAATAGATGCACTATCTAATCCTGCACACTATGACACCTCATTGAATCCAATGTGACCTCAAAATGTAAAGTTACAAGCAATTGAATAGACGAAGGTCCAGTTTTACAAACTTTTTTACAAACAAAATGACAAACTGGCCTATACAAGGCGCAAAAAGATTCCAACAAGCCCAATAAATCGTTATTTAAAGCAGTTTTTATTTCAGTTTTTACTTCTCTGTACTTTTCATAACTTTCATTTTATTTGTCAGTTTTTGTTTTCTTTTGTTCCTTTGGTTTTAAATTAAAGGCAAGCATAAATTAGCCATTCACCACTCTCAAACCAGATGTCTAGACCGTGGAGTTTTGAATATAGGCCAGTTTGTCACTTTTAAAACCGGACCTTCGTCTAATCAAATGCGTGTAACTTTGCTATTCAATCCGAAGTCATTATCAACGCATGAGCTGATGGTATAACTGTTGAACCTGGCATGAAATGGTATCAGCCTATAAGTGTACGTTACTATAGCTGATTCCCCCTAAAAAAAGGTGGATTTTTTTTATCCCCCCCCCCCTTTTTTTTATGGTCTAAAACTTTATGATCCCCCCCCCCTTCATGTCCACAAAAAGAAATCAAAAATATACGTCATTAACAGTGGCGTAAATTTTTTTTTGACATTGGGGGGATGGGTTTGGAGAAAATTTCTTGAAGTCTAGTGAATTCAACATCTTTTTGGCGACAAAACAAGTTTATGGTACAAATGTGCGCGAAAAATTATGCCATATTGAAGCTAAACTGGTGAAATTTGATACAAAACTGGAATGAATTCACACGAAGCGCAAAAAAATTGGCACTTTTTAGGTTAAAATGGCCAAATATGGGGTTAATTTGGTCAGAAACCCATACAGGCATCAACATTGGGGGATGATTGTATGGACCAACTTAACCCCCTATCAAAATATTGGGGGATTTATCCCCCTCCCCCACCATCAACCCATGGTCATTAACTCGTACCACGTTAGCTAAAAATTACCGTTTGGAGTTATTACCCATAATTGCATGGAGTCATAGTGTTGCACCAAAATATTATGCGCACATTTTTGATTTGAAGCTTGAGAGTACACAATTACTTCAATAATACTTCAATTCATTTGAATGTGCATGCCTTTTCGTACATTTTACCCTGAACTTTTACCCTCAAAATTGTTTGTTCCCCCCCCCCTTATGACTGGGTTTTTTTAGGACCCAAATTTTTTATCCCCCCACATTTTCCAACCCTACATGTACCACCAAAGTATTA
Organism: Amphiura filiformis; assembly: GCF_039555335.1. Lineage (NCBI taxonomy): Eukaryota > Metazoa > Echinodermata > Ophiuroidea > Amphilepidida > Amphiuridae > Amphiura > Amphiura filiformis. The sequence goes on along the minus strand of NC_092639.1, from coordinate 55,295,800 downwards.
ATGAACACTCCCTTACTAAAGCTTACTATACTGACTCGCCTTTTGGTGTGAAATGGACATATCTCGAAATGCCAAGAAGGTATGACCACCCGAGTGAAAGAGAAAAAAGTAACAAATAGGCCTATATTAAATTTTCCCCAATGGCGGTGACACTCCTCATAAGATATGGGTCATTCATAGTTTGGATCCTTTCAGGTATGACCACCGAGTGGTGTCAAATGAAAGAAAAAGAGGTAAAGAATATATTAAAATTATTTTTCCCACTGGGGGTGACACTCGTCATAAGACCCGGGTCCTTTTCATATCTTATATCTTGAAACCCTATTATAAGAAGGTGTAACCCCCCCGAGAAAAAAGTAAAGAATATAATAAAAAATAATTCCCCCAACCGGGGTGACACTCATAAGACTCGAGTCAATATTCCTATTTTGTGTCCTTTTCATATTCAAAATCCCAAGAAGGTATGACTACTGCCCCCCCGACAATGGTTTACCACATGCACAATCTACTGCCGAAGAACCGTGGTTCAGCTTTTGTGCGATAACCGCTCTTGTTATTGTTGTTACGCTCTGTTATTGCCGATCCTTTTTCTTATTCAGAATTTTCGTTGTTTTTGTGGAAATGTCGCATAGCTTCTTTTATTTCAATACTTTTCATGATATATGATCGCATGCACGAATGGATTCATTGTTGATTCTATTAAATGGCTCATTTATTTTTTTTAAAGATGAAAAATCAGGCTCTATTTGGCTGACAAACCAACAACTATATTGTGGTGTTTGCGAGACTTTTGGTTCAGGTCCAAATTCAACCCACGTATTGACGTAGGCCACGTTCAACTATACAACATAATATGTACAAAGACTGCTTTGCAGGTTGTTTACTCCACCCCAGCTATGCCCTTCAACAAAACGGTTCTCGTCAGTACCCCGTGCAAGAATCATGAACCGACGGTCCCCAGGGCCATGTGTACCGACAGTCCAGGGGAATACTAGGCCTACATGTTAACAACATTGGCAAAAATGGGAGGGCGAGTTAGCGCAGCGGTAGTTCCCTCGCTTTGCACCACTGAGGTCCCGGGTTCAAGCCCCGGCGCGGCCCAAGGACTCAAGTGCACTTGGTTTATCCCGATTCCATGCTCGCTCTCGCAGGTTTTCTCCGGGATCTCCGGTTTCCTCCTGCTTTCAAAAAATCGGTGATTAGTTGTTTGGCTATCAACAACTTCCTTCACCCAATGGAATTTGCGGAGCTGCATAGATAATTGGTGGATGTTACAATCTAAGTGCGGATAGGTTTGCGCCAAGTTCGGCTGCAACCAGCCTAGTTGATGCGATCTGATTGTGATGATCCACCATATAGCAGCGAAATTACAGCGCTTTGATCCCTCTTAGATCCGGAAAAGGTGCTATATAAAACACCGAAATTTATTTATTATTATTTATTATTCCCCGGCCCGGCACCTCTCGCCTGTTTCAGACAAAATTACCCAAATGTTGGTACATTTAATGATGTGTGACAGCGTCCCCCCCCCCCACCCACCCACCCACACTTTTCCCTTTCAGAATGGAAATTTCGGCATCAGAAGAAACCTCACTTTTTTCTCATAATCCCAGTGAAATTTTAGGGCCGAAATCATTACGTTCCGTCTATGAACGAAAAAGAAAAATGATAGCCTCATCCCCAATTGTGCACACTAAACATGAAACGTTTTTTGTTACTTTTAAGGGACCGGTCGTTATTTACGGCAGGGGGGAATGGGCGTTTTGGAAAAAATATCGAAAAAAAATTCGCGTTCCCCCCTTGCGTCCGCTCAAAATTTTCGGATTCCACCCTTGTTTCTCCATTTAAAACTTAACACTCCCCCCCCCTCCTGGTTCCCTAATGACCATTGCAATTTACATCAAAACCTGGGAATCAGGTTATTTTGGTACAGGCCTCAATGTGACGTAAAAACACAACGCCTAAAAAATTTTTGATTTGCGTATCCCGACCGACCCTAAAAATAGGCCCAATCCAAGACTTTTTTTCTTATTTTTCTGCAAAAAATTTTTGTTTAAAATTAAAATTAAAAAAAAAAAAAAAAAGTTCCAAAGTGCGATTTTTAGCTTAAAATATGGGACGAGACGGAGACGTAGTCGAGTCCAATATGTTAAAACTCATAGCGAGACCAATAAATATTGGGCGTAAAGCATCCGATTTTATCATTATTATGTGTTGGATCCAATATTTTCACACACTTGGATTCATCAAAACATAATAATGAAGAATATTGAGATATAAACGTAGACCTAAAACGCGCTTTGAAAGAAATTTTGGAACATGGGCAAAAAATGGGGTCAATTCAAAACTTCCGTCGGCAAGAAATATTTTCTGTCCGTACATTTACAAGTTGCCCCCCGCTTCCCCCTTGGAACACCCACCAGGGGACGCTGTCCCGTGGACCCCCTCCCCCCGGGGGGCCAGCCCCTTGACCCCCGTTTTGGTCACTAACTTAACAGTACCCGAGGGAGCAGTCCTGGATCCGCCGGTGGCTAAATCCTAATTCATAACTGGCAATAAAAGTCAAATTTTTATATTTTTGAGTTGAGGGGAAATTGGCCAAAAACATGCAATTTTTCATATTTTCTGACAATTGTACTAACAAAATTCTACGACAAGTCTAAACTTTCAAAAGCTAAGAGTTAGCATATACTTTTAATAGTTTGTTATTTTTGATAATTGGTTATGAAAAATATTAGAAAATTTGTCTTCCAAAATTAGAATGCATGATAAATTGACATTAGAATTCGGGCTTGATTGTCACAGCACACAAAAAACGCCCTAAAACGCATATTTTGGCCCCTATGGTAAAATCTATTTATTTATTTATTTATTTATTTATTTATTTTCTTTAATTCACATATTTGTGGAACTTTTAACGCTTTTAAGTTCAAGGACCAGGGTCTAGCTTATTGGGAAAATTCTAACAAACTGAAACGTACAATGACAAGTTAAAAGGCTATACGAGGAATTTTGCGAGCCTGTCATTGTCCACGGAGTTGACTGAGCTGATTTTACTCATGGTGCTATGTGTTTTGGGGTACTGCTCCAAAAAAATATCCCTACACTTGGAAAAATAATCACAATTTCAAAACTGAACCATATTGGGGTAAATGTGTTTTTTCAATAATAGATGCACCACCTAATCTGGTACATTATGACACCCTATTGAATCTAATGTGACTTCCAGAAGCAAAGTTACTTAAGCATTTGACTATACGAAGGTCCAGTTTTAAAAGTGACCAATTGACCTATTCAAAACTCCACGGACTAGACATCGGGTAATTTGTGCATGCCTTTAATCTAAAACAAAAGGAACAAAAGAAAACTGAAACAAAAGAGCTGACAAATAAAATAGTATTTTTATATAAATAGGGTAAACACGGGTAACATACATTCATAAAACATTTTTGAAATATTTTATCTCGCAGGTTTTCTCCGGGATCTCCGGTTTCCTCCTGCTTTCAAAAAATCGGTGATTAGTTGTTTGGCTATCAAAAACTTCCTTCACCCAATGGAATTTGCGGAGCTGCATAGATAATTGGTGGATGTTACAATCTAAGTGCGGATAGGTTTGCGCCAAGTTCGGCTGCAACCAGCCTAGTTGATGCGATCTGATTGTGATGATCCACCATATAGCAGCGAAATTACAGCGCTTTGATCCCTCTTAGATCCGGAAAAGGTGCTATATAAAACACCGAAATTTATTTATTATTATTTATTATTCCCCGGCCCGGCACCTCTCGCCTGTTTCAGACAAAATTACCCAAATGTTGGTACATTTAATGATGTGTGACAGCGTCCCCCCCCCCCCTCCCCACCCACCCACACACTTTTCCCTTTCAGAATGGAAATTTCGGCATCAGAAGAAACCTCACTTTTTTCTCATAATCCCAGTGAAATTTTAGGGCCGAAATCATTACGTTCCGTCTATGAACGAAAAAGAAAAATGATAGCCTCATCCCCAATTGTGCACACTAAACATGAAACGTTTTTTGTTACTTTTAAGGGACCGGTCGTTATTTACGGCAGGGGGGAATGGGCGTTTTGGAAAAAAAAAAAAAAAAAAATTCGCGTTCCCCCCCTTGCGTCCGCTCAAAATTTTCGGATTCCACCCTTGTTTCTCCATTCAAAACTTAACACTCCCCCCCCCCTCCTGGTTCCCTAATGACCATTGCAATTTACATCAAAACCTGGGAATCAGGTTATTTTGGTACAGGCCTCAATGTGACGTAAAAACACAACGCCTAAAAAATTTTTGATTTGCGTATCCCGACCGACCCTAAAAATTAAAAAAAAAAAAAAAAAAGTTCCAAAGTGCGATTTTTAGCTTAAAATATGGGACGAGACGGAGACGTAGTCGAGTCCAATATGTTAAAACTCATAGCGAGACCAATAAATATTGGGCGTAAAGCATCCGATTTTATCATTATTATGTGTTGGATCCAATATTTTCACACACTTGGATTCATCAAAACATAATAATGAAGAATATTGAGATATAAACGTAGACCTAAAACGCGCTATGGGCAAAAAATGGGGTCAATTCAAAACTTCCGTCGGCAAGAAATATTTTCTGTCCGTACATTTACAAGTTGCCCCCCCGCTTCCCCTTGGAACACCCACCAGGGGACGCTGTCCCGTGGACCCCCCTCCCCGGGGGCCAGCCCCTTGACCCCCGTTTTGGTCACTAACTTAACAGTACCCGAGGGAGCAGTCCTGGATCCGCCGGTGGCTAAATCCTAATTCATAACTGGCAATAAAAGTCAAATTTTAATATTTTTGAGTTGAGGGGAAATTGGCCAAAAACATGCAATTTTTCATATTTTCTGACAATTGTACTAACAAAATTCTACGACAAGTCTAAACTTTCAAAAGCTAAGAGTTAGCATATACTTTTAATAGTTTGTTATTTTTGATAATTGGTTATGAAAAATATTAGAAAATTTGTCTTCCAAAATTAGAATGCATGATAAATTGACATTAGAATTCGGGCTTGATTGTCACAGCACACAAAAACGCCCTAAAACGCATATTTTGGCCCCTATGGTAAAATCTATTTATTTATTTATTTATTTATTTATTTATTTTCTTTAATTCACATATTTGTGGAACTTTTTAACGCTTTTAAGTTCAAGGACCAGGGTCTAGCTTATTGGGAAAATTCTAACAAACTGAAACGTACAATGACAAGTTAAAGGCTATACGAGGAATTTTGCGAGCCTGTCATTGTCCACGGAGTTGACTGAGCTGATTTTACTCATGGTGCTATGTGTTTTGGGGTACTGCTCCAAAAAATATCCCTACACTTGGAAAAATAATCACAATTTCAAAACTGAACCATATTGGGGTAAATGTGTTTTTTCAATAATAGATGCACCACCTAATCTGGCACATTATGACACCCTATTGAATCTAATGTGACTTCCAGAAGCAAAGTTACTTAAGCATTTGACTATACGAAGGTCCAGTTTTAAAAGTGACCAATTGACCTATTCAAAACTCCACGGACTAGACATCGGGTAATTTGTGCATGCCTTTAATCTAAAACAAAAGGAACAAAAGAAAACTGAAACAAAAGAGCTGACAAATAAAATAGTATTTTTATATAAATAGGGTAAACACGGGTAACATACATTCATAAAACATTTTTGAAATATTTTACAAAAATGTTTGTCCAAAATATTTTACCAAACGTTTTAAAAACGTATTCATGATCTTTATATAACTCGCGACATTTAAAAATGCTCGTTCCAAGAACATTTTTTGGGGCGCTCGCTACGGCGGGCCCCCTTATTTGGGTTGACTTTGTAATTGACTTGAACTTTATATTACATTATTGTTTTTTAAAAGAAAAAAATGTATCCAAACCGTTACATTTCAGCCTAGGGGGTGGCGCATGGCACTTCAATATGAAATGGATATAGGTGTAGGGCTGGCCAGTAAGGGGCATCCGGTGATAGCAAAATATAAAAAAATATAAGGTCATTGCAAGCCTGAGAGCATCATTTTTGGCATTCTGTGAGAGCAAAAATCAGTGTACAAAATATGGGGTCATTGGGTGAGAGGGACCGTTTGGATCTAAATTAGGGTGGCATTCGGTGAGATTATGACCTTTTGCGGTCTTTGGGTGAGAGCCAAAAGAAGCCTCGAAAATCAGTGATAGACAACTCATTGCTGTTCAGATGGAAATATTAGGGTCTAGGTCTTTGGGTGACAGATCTAAAGGAAAATATGGGGTCTTTGGGTGACAGAGCATGTGCTGGTAATGGGGTCTTTTGGTGACAGCGATGGTGAAAAGGGGGGTCTTAATAGCCTGGTCTTTGGGTGACAGAGCACGGGCTGGTAATGGGGTCTTTGAGTAACAGCGATGGTGAAAAAGGGGGTCTTAATAACCCTACATACGCGTCACCTCCAAAGTGGGAGTGCCCCCCCCCCGGATTTCAGCACATCACATCAAAGCTCCCATTGGGCGCCCATTCCTTTTTTAAAGGAATTTTTATTGTGTTTGCTGGGTTATATTAGTTCAGGGGTTATAACATCGAATATAGGTCATGTCAAAAATGTCATACACAGAGGTCAAATTTTAAAATGGTCCGGCTTCATAGACATACGAGTAATTAAGCATACGGTAGTTATTATGAAATAAGTTTTTGTTTGACAGTTTTCGTGTTTTATCCAATTTCTAAAAGTTTAAACTGACTTTCAACACAAAAATCCAACTAACCTTGAATTTTCGATGTATGAGACACATCTTCATCAGAAGAAGTCCTAGGAGGTTGTGATGGACTTGCCCTTTTGTCATGTTTGTTGACCATTGGCGACTTTCGATTGGATCTCAAGGTTAGTTGGATTTTGTGCTGAAAGTCAGATTAAACTTTTAGATATTGTTTATCACCGGCATGTATGAACTTACATTCGAGTGTTGTATCCATGAATGTTCTTGAAGAGAGCGTGGCTTAATGGTTATAGGGTACTCTCGCCTTTGGTCTATATGTCCCGGGTTAAATTCCCGATGGTGGCAACTCTTACTGGAGTATTGGCTTGAAAAAAAAAATTATTTAACTGTGGACATTCTGTATGATTACATTCAGACTTCCGCTCTTCCACTTTGATAGTCCCGGTAAAAAAAGGGCTTATGCGAAATATATCGGCGTCCCGAGGGAACCGAATTTGAGTGACTCTTGGTTGTTTTGATAAAAACGATAGAATAGGAGCTCAACATTAAAAATCTGTTCAGAAAATGTTCCGAATCGAATGTGCATGGGTGATAGGCTCTCGGAACAATATCATGGCTGGAACTGGTAAGGAGACGCGAGTGTCGGCTGAAATTCGGGATGACGCTGTTCAGGAGTTCGTATCTTTCAAGTTTCTCTTAACTTGTCACAAAAAATCAAATTTAAATAAAAAATGTAATCTTTATTTAATACATTGGTTCGATCAAAATATTAAAAATACTTTCTTGTATTTTCCCGTGTATTTCAATGGGACGATTATTTAGTGGTGTGCGCCCTTGCATGATGCATTAGGCTGAGTTAACATAGGCCTACATGTAGGAGTGATCGAATGAGCTTACATAGCGAATACCGTATACAGTGTATAATACTCCTATGTGAACTCAGCCTTATTATGAGAAACTTTACACGCCACCAGCGCTGAAACTGAACATAAACGAACAAAATTAAAACTGACTTCAAAATGTAAAACGTTCGATGGCGCTCATTTATATCTATTTGCAGCTCGGTGGTGTCAATGCGCGATTTACGAGGAATGAGTAAGCCTTTAATTTCTATCAAAAGCAAAGTTTGAAACTGGGTGATTTAGCAATTCGGGTCTACATCAGGTAAGCCAAATATGCAGTCTTATAAGACTTCATAATTTCCCTAACCCTCAAACCCCAGTTTACCCAGTTTAGGGCACTATAGTCAAGGAAGATTGCAGCCTAGGAGCAAAGCCCTAATGAAGGAAACCCGGTCCTGGCAGCGTGTTTATTTTCTGCAACCATTTTGGACGAGAAAAAGGAGATTCAAACTGATAGTGAAGGGGATGCATGTTAAATTGAAAGAGTTACTAGTTAGAAATTCAATTAGAAATCAAGAAAAAAGAATAAGGCCAAAAAGAAAAACTGGAAATGATCAAGTTAGAGAATGAAAAACAAGAAAAACTTGAACAACAAAAACTAGAAATTGAAAACAAAAAGTTAGCGCTCGAACAATTGGGGAAATGGAAGAAAAGGAGAAACAAACAAAGCTCCAAATAGAAGCACATTTGAAAGAAAAGGAAATCGAGGCGAAATACAAGTTTGAGCAAGAGAAATTAGACAAAATATGGGAAAATACTCATCAAATTTCTCCTCAAGATCAGTTTTTAATGTCACAAAATATGTCAAGCTTGTGCCAAAGTTCGAAGAAAAAGATGTAGATAAGTATTTTCAACACTTTGAAAAGATTGCTACAAATTTGAGTGGCCTAAAAACAAAGCATTGGACTCTGCTATTCATTCATTCATATATTCATTCATATTTTATTTCCATAAAACTCAACGACATTACATAAAAAAATAATATATAAACACGGTACATATGGAGGAAAAGGCTGGAAGACCAAAAAGGTCTGAAAGTTAGCCTTTCCCTGAAATCAAATGAAATTAACAAAATAAATCAACATCACATAACATAACCACAAGACAAGGGAAGGGGGGGTGCTCACGGAAAAGATTAATTATATAGAGAGATCAGTTTTATTTTGAATTGATTGCGGAAATGTTTAACAGATTTTGAAGCTTTCAGATTTTTATCTAAAGAATTCCAAAGAATGGGACCTCTTGTACGTATGGCATGATCAGAAAAGACTTTCTTATTTTTGGTTAGATTTAGGTCATTTACATATCGTGTCTTGTACTTGTAGTTATGTATGTCAGAACGTTTGGTAAATATAATTATCAAATGAACGGGGCAGCTCATTTGTAGAGTGCCTGTACATGAATGTACCTAATTCCAGTGTGTACATATCTTCAACTTTTAATATGTTATAATTAGCAAACAATGGCACTGTGTGGTCTCTATAGTGAACGTTTGCCACCGTTCTAATAGCCCATTTTGAATTTTTACAATTTTATTTAAGTAAGTTTTACATGTATTTCCCCATAAAAGTACTCCATAATTTAAATAAGGCAATATTAACGTACAATAAAGTGTAAATAAAATACGACTTGGAACAAAATGTTTCAATTTATTCATGACACCAACATTTCTTGAAATTGTTCTAGATACGCAATCTATATGACATTTCCAAGTGAGACATTCGTCTATTAGTACACCAAGGAATTTAGTTTGATGCACTCTTTCTAAAGTCGTGTGATCCAGTGTGATTTGCAGGTCTTGATTAATCGATGTCATTTTGGGTGTGCCAAGTATCATGTAATTTGTTTTGGTAGCATTAATTGACAATTTATTAGTTAAACCAATTGCTTACTTCATTTAACTCTTCATTTAATAACAAGGTTTGTCTGGCGTTCTACGTTTTTATTTTTTCTATTTCAAAGTAGTTTTCAGGCGGTATAGGACACGCGACACGTGACGTTCGAGGCTGGCGAAAATACAAGGCTGACAGCCCCATTCAAAATTATAGACGGTTAGCAGTTATAAATTGAAAAACAACATACTTGCAGGTGGCTCGGCTCAAAAGAAATCAAAGATGATTTTGGTCAACTTAGGGAATTATTTCTCATAGAAGAGTTCAAAAGATGTGTCCATGCTGACATTAAAACTCATTTGGATGAGAGTGCGAGCAAAATCAAAACATTGCATGAGGCGGCAACAATGGCAGATGACTATGGCTTAACTCATAAGTTGAACTCAAGCAAATTCAGTCATGCTATGGCAACATGCCTAACCAACCTAAAGCAAATGCAAATCAGGGTGTACCCAAGAAGGGGCAAAATCATTCTACTTCACAGCAAAGTGCAAGCGGTAAAGGGACCTAAATAAACCAAAAGGTAGGACTGACTTTAAACCCAAAATAACTTAAAAGCCAAAGAATCACAAGGCAGCAACCATCTACTAATAATACTGTAGGATGTGCAGCTGCCGTGTCACTTGGGTCACGTAAGCCAATAGGCAATCAAATCAAGAAACAAGAATTCCCACAAAAGGGAAGTAATGCAGACAAAGTGTGTGAAGAACGATGACCCAGTGTTATCTCTTAAAAGCCAAAGAATCACAAGGCAGCAACCATCTACTAATAATACTGTAGGATGTGCAGCTGCCGTGTCACTTGGGTCACGTAAGCCAATAGGCAGTCAAATCAAGAAACAAGAATTCCCACAAAAGGGAAGTAATGCAGACAAAGTGTGTGAAGAATGAACCTTTTGTGTTGGAGGGATTAGTATCACTTGATGATAAGAGTAGTCCACAGCCTATAAAGATCGTGCAAGATACGTGCTGTACACGGTCTATGATTCTGGAAGGAATTTTGCCCATTAATGAGGATAGTTCAGCAGGACCATAGGAGTTATACAGGAATTGCCAGTAAACAATGGTAAAAGGAGTTTCTATGTTGTTAGGAAATGATTTGGCAGGGGAAAGGTTTTCCTGACCCAATTGTCACCGATAAGCCCTCTTTGCAGGAAGATGATACTCAGGAAGATGAGATATTTCTTGCATGTGTCACACGGGCAATGAGTAAAAAGGCCTCTTTAGAAGCAAATGAGGATAAAGAAAACCAAAATGATGACTTATACAACAATATGGAAGACACGTTTGTGTCAAAATTGAAAGAGACTTCTCTGGGGCATAAAAAGACCCCTACGGATGATGCAGCAGCTTCTGAGCATGAGCAATTTTTATTTAAAGATTAGCGCACTCTTGCAACCTCGAAGGTTGGTGGAAACATACGCGTTGTTTTTTATGCCGGACGAATAAAGCCTTGGGATCTCCTTTATAAAACCCATACTATTCCTCTTGTGTGTCAGCGTTATTTGTCTGAATGTTTGTAAGATGTGTCATTTGCGCCCCATAACATGTGTTTTTCTGCGGTGGGGACAACGCCTTAAAACTTTCGTTTTGATATATTATTAGGCCTAGCCTTAACTCCAAAAGTGTAAGACCTACGGAAATCAGTAAATTCGATTATTGGCTTCCTTGGCTATTTAATTTATTTTTTATAGTAAGAAGCGCGTTGCAGAATTTAAGTAAAATGGTTAAAACTGGAAAATATGACTCCTGTCGTCCCATTCGCCTTAATGAGCAAGCTGAAGCCTACACTAATGCTGCCAAATCTAACAAAAATCTATAACAAGGAAAGCTCATTAGACGCACGGAATCGCTGACCGGGCCAGCCGAAACCCCCGTGGCTACCGGTCGGTGATCCTGTTGTTGGCACGCGAGGGTTCGAAGGTTCGAATCCCGGGGTAGGCCTTCTATGCTTTTTCGTTTCTTCTTTCCCCTTCGATAGCAACAAACCCATTGGGGTGTTAGGGTTAATAAAGGTGCAGGAATGGCTCACTACTGTTGGTACGGAAGGACCTGACCACCCACCTATCTAAATGGTCTCGAATGTTATTATGAGACTATGAGAGTACGAGGCACAGGCCAGAAGATACGTCAACTGCTACTGGGGAAGAGAGATCCCAGATGCTATACTCATAGTAAACCTGTTAGTGACGGAGTTCTGTTCTTGACGGTCTCAGGATGGAAAGGAACACTGGAATAGCAACCCTTTGAGGAAACCAATATATATGTTGCTATATACGTTAAATATACGTAGCCAGGGCCGTTCCTAGGGATTTTGCCGCCCTAAGCAAAGCCTATCCTTGCCGCCCCAACAAAGCAGACCAAAAAAGTGTTTTCATCTTCCTTTTCTCTGCCCGTTTCTTCTTTCTTTTTCTCCGCCCCAAATCTTCTTTATTTTTCTCCGCTCGTGTCCTTCTTTCCTTTTCTCTGCCCGTTTCTTTTCTTTTTCTCAGGTCTCCCGTTTCCTTTTCCGCCCTGTTTTCTGTTTCTCCTTTCGCCCCTTTTTAATTTTTACTCCCATTTCCTCTTTTTATCCGCCCTCATTTTTCTTCGCTTTTCTTTCTCCATTAGCTTTTTTTTCTTTCTTTCTTTTTTCGCCCTTTTTGCGCCCCTCTGCGTTTGCCGCCCTAGGCGACCGCCTTACCTGGCCTAATGGTCGGAACGGCCCTGTGCGAAGCATGTCAGAAGGGCAGGTAGAACTAGAAGGCTATATATTTGTACACAAATACGGCTATACCCGCATGTTATCGGTGTACCCAAACTTACAGTCCTTATTTGCTGAGGACTTAAAATAAAGAAATTGTAAAAAGTCGCCCAATTGGGCAGAAAATGTGTAAAAAGTGAAAGTCCAAGTCACAAGCTTTAATTGAAAGTAGGTTGCACTGTCATAGCACTTAAAATAAAGAAATTGCAAAAAGTCCCCTCTCAGGGGAGTCGTCTCTCTTACTCTCCATAGGTTGCTGTTGTCAGTATCTCTTACTCACAGTGAGGCTATGCAATATGATTAGGGAAACTATTCCAGAGGGAGTATGTTAATTAAATGGAACAGCCATTTCAGAGGGAGTATGTAAATTAAACGGAACAGCCTTTTTGGGGCCATTTCAGAGGGAGTATGTAAATTAAATGGAACAGCCAATGGGTATGTAATTTAACTGGAACAGCCTTAACGTTGATGCCATCTATATTATAATTACACTATTCTCTGTGGATCTGTTTAGTCCTACGTGTATGGGGTGGGTGTTAGTAACAATATAATTCTCAGGTGCAATCTGTGTACAAACTCTGAGCCCTGAAGCTGCTTTATTTGATGAGAAACAACCGGCCCTTTGTTTTAACATTTGGGGCCCTGGTGGGGCCCATAGTATTTGATTTATGAGGCTCATGAACATATATTGAAGTATATTCTCAGGTGCTCTCAGTAGACTCAAGCTGGGCACTGTAGCTGGTTTATTTACTGAGTAATGGCCGGCCCTATATTTTAGCGTTTGGGGCCCTGGGGCCCATATTATGTGACACATGGGGCTCATATGTACATATAACAATATAATTCTCAGGTGCAATCTGTGTACAAACTCTGAGCCCTGAAGCTGCTTTATTTGATGAGAAACGGCCGGCCCTTTGTTTTAACATTTGGGGCCCTGGGGCCCATAATATTTGACTTATGGGGCTCATGTACATATGTTGAAGTATAATTTTCAAGTGCTATCAGTAAACTCAAGCTGGGCATCGTAGCTGCTTTATTCACTGAGTAACGGCCGGCCCTATGTTTTAGCATTTGGGGCCCTGGGGCCCATATTATATGACATATGGAGGTTATATATACATATGACAATATAATAATAAAGACCTATCTGTGTACCAAATCTGAACCCTGTAGCTACTTTATTTGCCGAGAAACGGCCGGCCCTTTGTTTTAACATTTGGGCCCCTGGGGCCCCTGGCCTTGTAAATCTGGGACCAAAATGGGCAAAAGGCACATCTACAACTTAGGGCCCATACATATGCCATATATGAGCCCCAGTGATCTTGTACTTTTAGAGCTAGGCTTGTCAATCTGTTGCACCATATTTTAACATTTGGGCCCATGGGGCCCATAATATATAACATATGGGGCTCTTGGATATTTGTAAATATAGAGTACCTCTAGGGCTATCACTGGACCAACTCAGGGCCCTGAGGCTGCTTCATTTGATGAGAAACGGCGTGCTTTGTATTTTTCACATTTGGGCCCCTGGGGCCCGTGACCTTTGACCTCTGGGGCCAAGATGGGCAAAAGGCACTTCCACGGGTAGGGCCCATAAGTGTACCACATATGGGCCCTGGGGCCCTTGTAGTTTTAGCGCTAGCCTTGACAGAATGATGTGTTTGATGGGAGAAGGAGGAGGAGGAGGAGGAGAAGAAACCACAGAATGGCAATATACCCGTCCATGCTTCGCATGCGGGTATAAAGAGTATAGAGAAGGAGATGATCGCCTAAAATTGGGAGTATCCAAGTCGATTTTTCTTTTAGCCACCTTTACGTGTCAAAATGGCTGTGCATTTTAAATTTCTTCTTGCGCATGAACGTTGTGTATATACGTCAGTGGAGAGTTTCCGGTGGGACAGTGCTCACATGGTGGGGGTTTAGGGTGCAGGAAGTCCCCCGGGTGGGCACTCACTAAAATGGATGACGTGGATATGGATGTGCGGCCACATTGACCTCCATTTTTCAACTCCCTCTCACCCAATGACCCCATTTTTGTTTTACTGAACTCCCTCTCACCCAATGACCCCCTTTTTGTTTTACTGAACTCCCTCTCACCCAATGACCCCATTTTTGTTTGACTGAACTCACTCTCACCCAATGACCCACTTTTTTGTTTTTCTGTCACCAAAAGACCCCCTTTTTTCAAGACTTTTGGACAGATTTCTTATAATCTCTCAACGAATGACCTCGATTTTCCAATGTTTTCATCCAATTTTCAAAACAATTCAAATTTTGATGACTTTTGAAAATTTTGTACCAACTTATATAGGCCTATATGGGTGCACCCCAGTAAATAGCTCCCATTGACTTTGTGTACAAACAGGGACGGGAAAACGTCATTTTCTTGACTCCAGAGCGACTCAGTTCTTCAAAACTTACCCTTTCTGCAAGTTGAAGGTCAGATGAAGACATCCATTGTAGAAATTATATATGGAGTCCAGCATTTTTTCCAGAAAAATGCCGACTAGATCACCCTATAGCCCATGCAGCCTACGCCACCTTACGAATAGCTTGGTGTTTCTGAAATGCAACACATTTTGAAAGTTTAGCGAAATCGTCATAAAAAGTCGGATCCTGCTCATTTTTCACATGACAATCTATTTCCCAGGCCTAAATGAGGATTAAATATGAATCAGGGCCTAATAGTTGGGTTTTAAGCCTTTTCTATATAATGCATTTAATTTAGTCGTATTGCACGATTCCTCGTTTGAAACACTGATTTTTTCCTCCCAAAAAGGCCCAGGGTGTAGGAGACTATAAATATTTACTGGTGTGCACTCATATGACCCAAAATTGTGCCGAGTATTAAAGAACCCTTATTTTGGTAAGATTTTCCCCAGTCTCATGGGCCTTCTCACGGAAAGACCCCCTTCTTTTGGTGTCTATAGGGTCTCACCGAAAGACCCCAAGTTTTGAACTGCTGTCCGCGCATCCCCATCACTTCCAAAGTCGAGTGCCCCCCGGAAAGTCCCCATAAAGCATGACACTGCTTACTTTATTGGGCAGTGACTTGGCAGATTCCCCCTCCCTGTGTGATATATTTCCGCTTTATATTCCCCCTACCCCCTCTGTGGGATGTTGACCTCGTGATATTTGAGATGCATTCTTTTGTCATTTGTAAATTTTGCACCCCTTGAAAGTCACATTTCCCCCTTCTTGAGCTACAATTTGGTAATATCAGTTCTTCAAATGGTACCTCTGATACGGACCTGAAAATGTCCCCTCGATTCAATCAATGGTGTTTATTACCTAGCTGAGGGTTTTCAACCCCCCGAGCTAGGTACTGTTTTGCTATCCGATTCTTACCTAGCTGGGGGGGTTTTCAACCCCCCGAGCTAGGTACTGTTTTTCTATCCGATTCTTTCTTTCTTTACCTAGCTGGGGGGTTTACACCCCCAGCTAGGTATTCTAATGCTATCCGATTCTGCTTTCTTCTGGCAACAAAAACTACGTAATTTCAAAATGCTACATGTTACACCCTACAATTACGTAACTTGCACATATGTATCGCCTATATCCAGTGCCCATATGGTGCAAACATAATTGGGATCAAAGGTCATTAAAGGGGCATTTTCGGTATATAACCAAATATCTTCAAAATGCTTCTTCTGCCACATATTACATAGCACAATGACGTCACTTACACATGTGCATCGGCTTTACCCAGTGCCCATACCTTGCACACGGAATTTGGGGTCAAAGGTCATTAAGGGGGCAAAATCTTACAATTGCATTATCTGGACATCTGTAAGGAGTATGGGGCTCAAACTCGATACAATAAATCTCATGACCAGGGGAACATTTTGCGGGGGTCAGGTCAAAGGTCATGCAGAGGTCAAATTTTAGAAACGCATTTCCTGGACATCTGTAAGGGGTACGGGGCTCAAACTTGGTGACAACAAACATAATGATCATGGGAACATGTAGGAACACTTTGCAGGGGTCAGGTCAAAGGTTATCTGGGGTCAAATCTTTATAACTTCATTTTCTGGATATCTGCAAGGGGTATGGGGCTCAAACTCGGTGACAACAAATCTCATGACCAAGGGAACATTTTGCAGGGGTCAGGTCAAAGGTCATGTAGAGGTCAAATTTTCTAAATGCATTTTCTGGACATCTGTTAGGGGTACGGGGCTCAAACTCCACAACAACAAACTTACTGACCTGGGGAACATTTTGGAACACTGTGCAAGGGTCATGTCAAAGGTCATCTGGGGTCAAATCGTAGAATTTCATTTTCTGGATATCTGTAAGAGGTACGGGGCTCAAACATGGTGACAACAAACCTCAAGACCAGGGGAACATTATGGAACATCATGCATAGGTCAGGTCAAAGGTCATCTGGGGTCAAATCTTAGAATTGAATTTTGTGGATATCTGTTAGGAGTACGGGACTCAAACTCGGTGAAAACAAACCCCATGACCAGGGGAACAGTTTGCAGGGGTCAGGTCAAAGGTCATGCAGATGTCAAATTTTCGAAATGCATTTTCTGGACATCTGTAAGGGATACGGGGCTCAAACTCTTGTGACAAGAAACTTACTGACCAGGGGAAGACTTTGGAACGCTGTGCAGGGGTCAGATCAAAGGTTATCTGGGTCAAATCTTAGAATTTAATTTTCTGGGCGTCTGTAAAGAGTATGGGACTCAAACTCGGTGACGCCAAACCTCATGACCAGGGGAACATTTTTGGAACATTTTGCAGGGGTCAGATACCTCTAAAACACCAACATGCCCCAGCTAGGTTTGTGGTCTATGACCACCATTTGCCACTAGTTATTTTTTTTATTTATTTATTTATTATGGGCACTCCC
Source organism: Amphiura filiformis (assembly GCF_039555335.1). Lineage (NCBI taxonomy): Eukaryota > Metazoa > Echinodermata > Ophiuroidea > Amphilepidida > Amphiuridae > Amphiura > Amphiura filiformis. The sequence continues at coordinate 55,278,691 of NC_092639.1, read as the reverse complement.
ATATATATTGACATACGTCATGTGTCCATGAAAAGACCCCGGTATTTTTGGCAAATCCTACACCCAATGACCCCGTTTTTTGCCTACACTGAATGACCCCCTTTCTTGAACAATTAGTCCTCAAAATTGAAATTTCGGCGCGCTTCGCACGCATTTTGAGCAAAATAAGGGAATTTTGTATATTTTGTAGGCCTACTGTAAAATTGGGTAATAAGCTATTTTTGATTGTCAATGATGTGAAATTTGGGGCGCTCCCATACAAAATCACCCCATTTTTGACATTGCCAACACCGAATGACCCCCTTTTTTCTGAAAATTTCTACACCGATAGACCCCTAGTTTCGTACGCTGGTGGACACAGGTATGTCACTTTCATATTCGAGTGCCCTCCCCCGGACGCCGCCATCGGTGCAAGTTAAATAATTAAACAGTTAAATAAAGATACAGGCAAAAGTTATGTGTTATTGTACACTTTAATGAATATCTTATTCTTAATACTTAACAATAAAGATTGAGGTATGCGAACGACATGGAGATTTCCTTTTAATTCCTGATTCCCAATATTCATTAATGATAAGCCATGCGGGTATTCGCAATTTCTTGGTATTAGTGTTTACGGCACTACTTAATTGTAAACGAGAGTTCAGTTTAATCTATTAAGCTTTAATTTGTCGTTCTAAAAATATTTATGAGTTTAAACCTTTTAAAAATAATAATTTTTATGTACAACAACAAGCAAAGAAAAGGTATTTATATTATTCAGCAAGATCCTTCAGTGGTATCCGACTGCTCTTCCTGATTATCACCGAAAAGGAACTAGGGCGTAGCAACGCAGGTTGATCGGCGAATGACCGAGGTGCCGATGTGATGATGACGTGATTCAATTAGCCAATCAGAACTCCGCTTCCGTGAAACCCTGTAAGGAGTGCCAAATCGGTAGACCGCTGAAGAACTTTGCCGAAAACTTTACTGATCAAGACTACAAATAGTATTATAATATGCTTCCACCATTACAGAGCTGTGTGTTGGGGTGGGCGGGTGTTTGTGTGGTTGGGGTGTGGGGTGGTCGTGTTTTGGGTGGGGGTGTGTGTGGGGTGGGGTGGGGTGTGTGTGAAGAGGTAGGTGTGGGTGTGGGGTGAGTATGTGGGATGCGTTTGTTCATGGTCGTGTTTGGATGTAGGGGGTGCGTGTGTATGTGTTGGTGAGAAAGAATACTTATACCCCGGACTTATACTTCAACCTACAATTTAATCTACAATTTAATTCTTTAAGTAGTAGAGCAGGAAATAGGATATTTTGAATATCCGTGCTTGTCACGGTAAAGCCTTCAAAATTGGTATAACGGTTAAGTCAGCATTGGAGATACCATGTCCCGGTTTTTAGAGCCCCGTGATGAACAAATTGAGGTGATTAAAATGATTAAAACACGTTTATATTTTGTCTCCTTTATCAATATATTTGACCGGGAGGTACCGTAGAGAAAACAGATTGGTTCCCATCCTGCCACACAATTTTAACATGTTTAATGTGATCTTATACCTAACACCAGGCCCGTACGCAGGATTTCATTTGGCGGGGTGCTGATTTGAAAAAAATTGGACTTTTTTCCAAGGGGGGGCGATTTTGTGAACTTTCTTTCCAAAATTTGTACCTTTTTGTCCAAAAGCATAAAAACCTGATTATGGGACTTTTCGTATATTTTTCCAAATTGGGGGGGTGGGGGTGCGCACCCCGCACCCCCCTGCGTACGGGCCTGCCTAACACTGTGAGCTAATGTGCCAATGTACTGAATGTTTGATTTAGAATAATATGCACGATTTCTGTTATTTCCTACTCTATAATAGGTTTATAATATATTTCTTATATTTATCCATTATCCTTATTCTTCATCATCTGGATTCTTGCGTCCTTTTGGACCACCTTGGGGGCGGGGGTTGTTGCTTCCCTCTCCCAACTGCATCGTCATATCGTTAAACATCTCCATCGGCATCACCATAAACTCATCCATTTCTTCCATCTCCATAGGTGCCATCGAAACTTCATCCGCGGTTAGCATATCGTCACCTGTATTTAAATAATGACAGATAATACATGAGAACGGGGAACACTAATTTTTATTGAGTTACAATAAGTTCAGGTAATGTTAATCATTAATATTGCTTAGGGAATAGGGACCGTTCATTATTAATGCCAGAGGGGGAGAATGTTGAGCTTTATGGGGAACATACCTAACCCCCAGGGGCGTAGCAAGAGCATCAGGGCCCATGGACAAGGAGCAGTATGGGTCCTTTTAACCAGGGGGAGATTTACCTTATGGGTGCCCTGGGCGCAGGCCAAAATTTGGAGGCCCCGCACTCACGTGCCGAGGATGGCATATGCACTCAAAGTCAGTGGCCAAGTTTTGGTTTACGTACTATATAGAGGGGGACTAACATACTTTGTTCCGATGTTACTATGACATTTGCGTGCAAACCACGCGAAAAATTCAATTTCAGACTATTTTAGCCCCAGATCAACATGAATTTCGCTATTTGAATGCACGCGAAGCGCGGAAAATTTTACAATTTTGCCCTATTTTGGCCAAAAAACATGCTGTTATTGTGGTTAAAAGAAAGATGCATATAGGGCAATTTTTGGGGGCCCTGGACCCGGCCAATCTGGCCCTGCTCTCCATTATCAGCCCTTATTTAATTTTCGCTTTTGTGCTCGGCGCCCATTCCCCCGCTTGCTACGCCACTGCTAACCCCCTATTGTGATGAATAAATTTTCCATACCCCCCCCGCATTGAATCAAACAAAATCACATATTGCCCTAGGTTGTAGAGGTTAACACGCGTAATTCGATAATACCCTCACTATATACCAAACTTGATGTCAAATAAAACTCGCTATGAAATGATCAATGTAATTTTTGCCAAAGCTCACTACCATTCGCAAGATGTTGTGAACTACCAAATCGCAACAGTTTAAAATAGTTGCTAACCTCAAAGGCCATGTTTTCACCAGTTGATTGTCTTTCGGAGGTTAACCAAAGTTACCACGATATTGCACTCATAGAAATTGTTCGTTGGCATTACTAAGTAAGTTGATGTAAGTCGTTGCGTCAACTTTCCGTGTAATGCCAACGCGTACAATTTTGAGTTGTTACAACTCAGAAAATGAAACTAGCCTAGGTTAGCATAATTTTCTAGAGGTGTGCTATAGTATACAAAATTTTGCACTGATTACAAAAATAAATATTTAAATACTGCTAATTGTGCAGAAAATGATCCAATTACGTGAATTAAAAGTACCAAATTGGAATAACTCAAAACAATAAGTACCAGTAACTTAATATGAACGAGTTACATCAACTTACATGTTGAGTTACAATAACTCAACTAATTGGTTCTTTGAACCTTGTTTGTTTTTCTAATTTCCTTTCACTTGAATTCAGAACTTGGCATTACTTAAAAAGTTGATGCAACGACTTACATCAACTTTTTAAGTAATGCCAACAAAGTTGATTAGTTTACGGAACTTTTTGAGCTTTTTCAGCATTTTTCGGATAACTAAAATGAATTTTGTTTGGCAACTTTACACTATTTTTGAGTTGTCCAAACTTACTCCTTTTGTATTGCGCCAACAAGGCGAACAAGTCATTTCTATGAGTGTGTGTATGCAGTGGCATTTTTTCGGGGAGGGGGGCATGGGGGGGGCAAAGTGAATTTCAGGGGTGGGCAAAATTGCCGCATTATCATTAGCATTTGGAATTTTTACACTATTTTGGCTCATGCATGATCGGATGAAGTTTGGTGGGAAGAGAGGGGAGGGGAGAGGAGAGGAGAGGAGAGGAGAGGAGAGGAGGAGGAGGGAGAGGGGAGAGGAGAGGAGAGGGGAGGAGAGGAGAGGAGAGGAGAGGAGACCTACACCACATACTAGTATGAACAAGGAGACATAATAATCATTAATAACCTACCATTGGTATCGTACATGGTAAGGGCCTCAACAAACCCTCGCGGAGCACCAGGTTCATGCCACGGTTGGTTATGCCATTCGTCCGAATCGACGAACCCATCACAGTTCTCGTCCAGCAAGTCAATGATGTCTGGTAGAGTGGCGGTGTTTTGTAGCCATTCTGCGAACTCGATATCTTTTTCCGTTTCATTGGTGCTGCTTACTCCGTGCATTAACTCACTCCTGTATTAAAGAAGCGGAAAGAGGGCGTTAATATATAGGGAAATTATAGCAATTTTATGTACACTATTTTTGCCCGATTGTGCCAAATGATCAATTATGACGTTGACGTCGCTACCGAACTTGAGGCGAACCAAACAATAGTCGCGATCGCGCGAGGGGCAGGGCTGGATTTACCTTTTGGAGAGTCCTGGGCCGGGCCAAAATCTGGAGGCCCCCAAACTCACCTTGGGGAAGGCATGTGCATTCAAGTAGCCCGAGTTCTGGTTTACGTATATCGACAGTGGCAGCGGATGCAGTACCGGGACAATTTGGGGAGGAGCATATTTTCTTCTGATTTTATTAGGATATTTGCACGCAAATCGTGCGAAAATTTAAATTTTTGGAGGGCAGAATTAACCATCCATTTGTTGCCGAAATGAGTAACATGTAATTGTGGACAAAGATAGAAGAGGGATGTGAGGTAAAGGGGGAAAAGGGGAGAAGCCGGGGACAAAATTGATTAAAATGAATTACTAAAAAGTAAATGAAATAACTGAAAGCTTGGAGGGTGGTACTGCATTTGCAAATTGTATTCACTTTATGAACCGCGAAAGACGGGTGACCGCTAGTAATTGTTAAAAGAACATGTGTCGTTGATAATACAACAATTCTGATGAGAACAGATTATACATTATAAGCCTGTTGAAGCAAACAGGGCTTTATGAAATATGTCGTAAGGGAGTGAGGTTACTTTCTTTCTTGCAACATCTCCAATTGATCATCGGTGAAAGAGGACTCCCACTAGGAGGAGTATGGGAGCTAAAAATTGTTTATTTAATTGTTTAAAAGTGAAGTATAAGTCATTTGGTATTTTTGAAATGAACTATTTGGCAAAAAACACCGAAGCAAACAGCAGTATTGACGAAGTTGAAGCCCCATTCAAATTAGACTTCTCCGTAGTCCACTTGCCAATTGTGCATACTCTGGCTATTGCATTTCAGCTTAAAACTCTGATTCAATTAATTTCTGCACAGTTGATAGATTTTCACATCTGATCTTTTCAGTCACCGTACTCCCTCTGTTTGTTAGATTCCCAAGTGGACTACTGACTTTGGATTGCGGTTTGCATGCTTAACACGGCTGTCTATGGATGAGATTGTCGGATTTCTGGCCTACTAAAATTGGCCATGATGTAATGCATCTTTAAATGGATCTGGCTCGTGATTGGTCACCCAGATCTCGTTATGGTTTAAATCGTCCGGGCACCTGCCATTACCATTAATAACTACATGGTACACAACTATACCGCCCTTTGTGTTGGCGGGAACATTAAACTCTCTGTAGGTGCATGAGCGCGTCTTGTACTTGCTTGCGGTTTGGATTGATAAACAAGTATGATTGACAGTGTGTTAGGGACTTTGCCCGTTCAAAGTCCCGTTTAAAATTCAAAGTACATAGTCGATTTTTAACTCGGGCTTTCGCGATTAATAAACTGGCAGATTCTAAAATTAGAATTGTTCAGTATTGAAGTACCATTATAGTTATGCCATTATGATATGTTGCATTCAATAATACAAGCCTACGTATACTTTACTTTTACTGTCACAAATATAATTATATAAACTTTTTCATAACCATTTTATACTAGTATTTTGATGTAATAAATATCAGTATAATTTCGAGTTCAACTGAATGCGTTCATCATGATTAATAACATCAAAAATCGATTATGGCATAGTTTACATTCAAATACATGTTATAGCTAATTTATATACTCTCAGTATATAAATTACAGATTCATGTAAAATACCTTACTTTGTTTTCAATACACGGCTTTGGGTTTAACCACTAGCAGGCTATGTTAGCACATCTATGACAATGACAATACCAAAATTTGAATTTTGATGTTTATTACGATCGTCCGGATGAGCTGCGCAGATCGCTGAATAGGTCTTTAAGATAATAAAGATTTTATCAAATAATTGAAATTTTGTGTTTTACCAAAACTTTTTTATATTATTGTTATGCAATGCACATAATAATTAAAACAGTAACCCAAATGCACAGACATAAATCATGGTACATTTACTCACTGGACAGTGAAACCCGGAGTTGAAACATCCCGGCGCCGGCCGAAACTGAACCTGCAGCAGTGAATACAGACTTTAACATTGATCCTGGGCCATGAAAGGGCCAGTTCCGTGCACATACTCAAAGCAACCATGCAAATCAAGAACACGCGTGCACTTCCCATATTTTCTAATCGATGATGAACCTGCCGAAAAGGAATTGGTAAACTATACATAAATAGTCTGGATAAACAATAACAATAATAATAATAATAATAATAATAATAATAATAATAATAATAATAATAATAATAATAATAATAATAATAATAATAATAATAATAATAATAATAATAATAATAATAATAATACACCCCAACAATACTACTATACTATACTACTACTATACTACTACTAATAATAGCAGGGGCCTAATAGATAATAAAATAGTAATATTTAATAATTATTATTAGTGACCGTATAAAGGGAGCTTGATACAGGACTGTTTCGTGTTAAAGGCCCACAGGACCGCATTCATCAGAAACTCAATGCAAAATGGCAATTATACACAATATAACACTGGAATCGGTTCTAACTTCTAGTTCCTCGCGCCCAGAATGCCATAACCTTAATTTAATTTAGCGAGTATTATTTTCAGAGGTTTAAAACAAACAAATATTTTTTTAAATACAACGACAAAAGAATTTTAAGGTATTTTGAAAATATGATCGCTAGAGTATCAAAATAGCAAAATATGACATTCATACATATGGCTCACATAACGCAACACTGAAGATTACACCTTACCTGGTTATTTCAAGAAGAAATAAAAATGACTTGTGAGTAATGCTTTCTTCGATCAGATCCCACAGACAAGACTGGAGATGGAACTAGCTCTCATCAACTTATATACTTTCACCATATATGCATGATCCATTGACTGATTCATGTACCAATGTTAGCAAATCTTTGCAGCTTTTCGGTTTTCATTGGCTCAAAACATGCTCAAAAGTTAGAAGCAGTCACCGAGTGGTGTAATGAAGTAATCTTTACATGATGTGATTGGATGCCATGAAAATCGCGACTTTTACCTAATCTTCTAATAATAACCATGCATGATAGATATTATTCAACCAAGAAAATGTTTTATTTTTATCAAATATTTGTGCCAAAATTACTTTTTAAAAAAGCGCAGTGATTTATAGTGCGCTACGCACAGGCACAAGGCCTAGACATTGATCCACAACCATTAAACAACAATTCATGAACTTCGCTGCTTCAAGAGCGCACACCCTATACCACAAATACCCTTCACATGCCAGGATCAGCTCCCTGAGTTTCGTACGGGTTACAACGAGACAAATTAGCTGTGAGTTCCTTGTCCAGGGGAATTTCAAGCTAACTCAATTTTTTTCCACGAGAGCGTACTAGGCACCACCGGGGTTCGAACCCGAAACCTCTCGCACCATAGTCGAACGCCTTATCGATTGAGCTAACTTGACTCCTACTTAAGGCCATTGGTCATGTTGGTAATAACATGATATTTTCATCATGTTAACTTGCATACTAATATAGTACTTTTTCGTGTGGAAAGAGCATTAGGGCCGTGTGCAATAATCATCTATGTCCCGGGCCGGGCAAGTTGCAAAATTACCTGCCAAAATGCTCCCCTCCTCCGGCATGCCAAGAAACCTTGCTGTCATCCCCTCTCTCACGGCCTGTGCCTAAAATTACTTCACATTTTCTCAGAGGCCGAACGAATTCTTCCCCCCCCCCTTTGCACATACCAATTTTTATGAACCCAATTTGCAAAGCGTATGGCGTATACCGGACGTATAGATATGCGAGCGAGGACATTTTCCATATTATTAGAACATTTATGTATCAAGTTGTTTTCCTAAGCATTTAGAGTGCTTAGTACCCCATGAATGTGTGCCAAAAATCTCTAGTCCCCTCATTTAGATCTGCCAACAATTGCTTGCCTCCCCCCTATTTTTGCCGGGGGCAGTTAAAAGGGCATTTCGTGATCCACAGCATCATCCCCCCACTTTTCTCAAAATATATATTTATATATCACTGGAAAGCTCTGGCTACATAATGTTTATGTACAAAACATTTCTTGCAGATTATAATTCGTTTAGCAAAGATATCGTGAAATTTGAATTTCGTTCTGGTATACCAGAACGAAATTACAACACATTGTCTGAGCTGTGTAATACACATAATCATACATAACTCGCAAACGCAAAATCAAAATCAACTGAAATTTTGGGAATAAGCTTTTTTCGTGGATATCTACTGAAAATTTTCATAAAAAGAGGATGCTAGGATCGGGCTAGGATCACGAAATACTCCTTTATTCATGTTAATTATTGCACATCCCCTTATTTAGTTGTTGTGATTGATTGTTTGATTGATTGATTAATTAATTAATTAATTGATTAATTGATTGATTGATTGATTGATTGATTGATTGATTGATTGGTTGATTGATTGGTTGATTGATTGATTGATTGATTGATTGATTGACAATGCAATAATAATGCTTAAATATCATTTCTGTTCTCAATGTTTGGACACAGTACCAAATTTGCAACCAGACACCACACATACTTTTTTGTCCAATTATGTCACCTAAAGTTGACTAAAATATCCGCGAATGCTAGTAGGCCTACGTGACTCGAAGGGTTGGATTTAAGCAGTGAAATTTTTGTGCTGAAGCCTGAGCAACACAAAAACTGAATATTATTTCATGAAAATACTTGTAATATCACAATGTGTATGAACATGTCACAGTAATGAGATGTGATATAACGCTAATTGAATTTGGGGAAAGTGTTTTCAAAAAAGATTTAGTCATAATGTACGATCTTATAATATGAATTTGGTTAATTTTTTTCAAACCTGATTTTTTGGCATATTTGTAATGTTTACACATGTCACAACTTGCACCTAAATGGAATCAGCCAAATTTGTTGTGTTTGTAGGTAAACAGAGCAAAGTTCGACATAAAGTCATAATTCAAGAAATTATGACTTTATGTCCGCCCATAGAACTGCGTGTTAAACGGCCAAAATAACAAGCAGTGTTTCTTTCACGTTACCTCGTTATTTCAGCTCAAAATGGACAGAAACCATTCCCGATCATTATTACTAGTATTATTTCAGCATTTTGAGTATATAATGACAAATTTAAAATTTGAAGGAAATCGTACATTAAGTCTTTAAGAAGCTTTAACAGTTAGCAGCCTGCACAACCGATTCTTTTGTTTGGCAAGGCTCACTCAGTCATTTAATGATGCAATACAAACGATCGAATTTGGTGTTGAAATGAGCTAAATTTTTAGTTAGGGGCCTACACCTTTTCGATGTAAAATTAATTTTCTCGGCCAAATGAAAAGCAATCATTTTCATTTTTTCAGTAAATGTCAGGAAAAATTGTAGTGCTTGATACTGTATTTTTTTTTTCAAATTCTAGTGTTAAACTTAGGCGTGAAATTTAGTCATTTAGTGTAAGATTTTCGATTTTGATAGGCTTAAACTCTGTCCGCGAGCCTTTTTTGGATCAACCTTTTAGCTTTTCAAAGTAAGATAGTTCGCTAATGAAGGATTTTTCCCAACTTTCTAACGCACATCACCGTGAGCGATATATCATAGTTTTGTCAGAATTTGCGTTTTCATTTCACTATTTTAACTGCCGGCTGACCATTTTTCAAAATCAACGAGTGAAATCTAAGGCTAATACTATATTGCGGATCGATATCCCTGGGTTTAATAGCATGGCTACAGTGTTGCTAGAACTTCAATATAGCAAAGAAATTCCCAGGCCTATAGCGCTCCTACTGATCATGTTTAACCAGAACACTCAATTGGGGATTTGGGCTACCAAATCGCTGGTCGGGCAATTTGCTTTCAATGGAAAATTGACCTGGATAAACAACAAAGGAAATATCGACTATTTCTGTTGGTTGCTCTCGAGATAAAAGTACTGACCGTCGTTTTATCTTTTCAGTTTCTGTTTCTGTATCCGTATAATAGTTTTTGTAAGTCATTGTTATTCTGAAGTGGTAGTCTCCCAGGTATGACCAATCTTTTATTCTAGCCTTTTGTTAGTTACTGAAAATTTGAAGCTCGTGAATTTCAGTTTTCGTTTTGGTAAGTTATATTGATTTTTTACATAAAACCTTGAGATGTGCGGTTGGGTGCCAATCTAGACAAAAGAAGAGTCTAAATTTTACAGTCCTAAATTCGCGGTAAATTGTACGGCTTCAATTGACTTGTGTTTGGTGTATATGCACTTACGCCTAGACGTAAGTGCCTCGTAAAAAGTCTTGCATTGAAATATATACTAACCATGTTGCCAAGTTATAAGCAAAAGTCTTTCATATTGGCGATGAAACGAGCGTCTAAAATATCCCAATGAGGCGCGTACAAGTGGTGATTTGGTAATCATGTTTTATATTGAAATGCAATGCAAAAGAATTTGCATTGGAGCAAAGATAATGTATTCTATTCATGGCAAGCTAATCTGATAATTGGTTGGGCCTATATGCAAGACTCGGGTTTATTTTAAATGTTTATTTTTGCAGAGCTTATTTTCAGTCATGGATCATACTGATAAATTTCGCGAGGGGGAGGGGGGAGGGAGGGAGGGAGGGAGATACTTAAGTTGAGACTAAACAAGCGAGAGTGCGAGGGGGTGAGGAAGAAAGAGAGGAGAGGGAGAGACAGAAATACTAGAAAGAGAAGAACTCGAGAGGAGAGAGTAGGGACCGGGGGACGGGGAGGGAGTGGGGAGACTGATCATGGGGGGGGGCAGGAGGAAGCAAAATAGGGAGATAGACATTGATACGAGGGAAGGGCGACACTGTGGCCCTGCACAAGTGCATTGGGGTGCGATATGCTCATAAGCGGGCCTTTTGTGATTTTAGGGCTTATTTGCAACGTTTTTACAGAAAAAAGTGGACTTTGTCATTCGGATTGGCATGCATTTTGTCAAATCAATGTAGATCAATTTACCAAGAGGGCGCTAGGCCATTAAAACGCTGGTGTTAACATAATTTTTTTCTCTCCCGATTTTATTGACATAAGCTATCACCTCTATTGAAATAAGCTGATTGGTACTTCAGAGTTAACAATGAAATCAGATTACAGTAACTTACTGAATCCCTTGCGTTTTCGTATCTGAACAAAAGACTTACGGAAACTGAAAAGATAAAAAGACCCTGAGTTAGACATTTTCGGAGTAGGAAGGGAAAAGGGTAAAATAAAAACGGAAATTCTAACAAAACTATAATATATAGACCCACACGATGTGCTTTACAGAGGTGGGAAATATCTTTCTTTAGCAAACTATATTAGTTTGAGACGCTAAAAATGAATTCCGTAAAAAGCTCGCGTGCGAACTGAAGGCCTATAAAAATCAAAAATATCACACTAAAAGACACAATTTGATGCTTAATTTTAACACCAGGATTTGTAAAAAAATGTATATCCAAGCACCAAGTTTTTAACTGACATTACTGAAGAAAAAAAAAAATTGCTTTATATTTGACCGAGAACATTAATTTCATAGCAAAAAGATGAATCTCTGAAATTTGCTGCTTTTAACATGTATCGATCGACTTTCAGCGCGACTAAGCATTTCTAAAGAATCGATTGTGCAGGCTGCTAACTGTTAAGAAAATAAAGGTCCCGTCAAAATTGCGCCCGAAAAGGTTTCCGGGATTGCGAAGGACACCGATTATGTGCACACACACACACAAAAACCACAGTAGGCCTGTAACCCGGGGCTGTGAACTGGGAAAGTCTCTGAGTCGGAACGTCTCTGAGGGGGTAAGGGAGGGGCACGTGCGGGAGACACCTTAGCATATGGAAAGGTTTGGCTACAAAACGATTCTTAAACGCACCCCTGCACAGTTTCCACCTCGATACACCTGAACACACACACAGATCAATTTAAGACCGAACCAATCCCGCACAGTGTCATCGGCCCGATATCTTCATGGCAGAAAATGCCATGGTAGGTTGAATCCACCAACGCTCTGCAGGGTCTATTGTTCTATTGTTTCCGATTAGAGCGCTGACATATTGGAAAATGTTGCCAATCAATATTCATGAGAGTGTACATTCAACGTCCAGTTTGCGAAATTGGGTGAGTTGTGTTTGGTAGGTGTGAAATACATCTGACTGGGCGTTTTAATTACGTAACGAATAAAGGCATTGACATCATCGAATGGCTGCCCAGTGCTGTTATGTGTTTAGTTATTATATAGGCCTAATAATTATTATTAAATGTGTTCATCATTCCTTTCTTTTCCCTTCTCTGTACTTATTCTTTCCTAGGCCTACACTTTATCACTCCCTCGCTCTCATTGTCCCCTCTCACCCGCCCTCTCTCATTCCCATCATTTTCCTTATATTTCTATTTATCTACTTGTCTTTATTATATCTTTTTATTTCTCCCTTCCTCCAGCCCTCTCTCATTCTCCATATCCCCTCCTCTCCTCTTCCTCCCTCATCCCCTCCCAAGACTTCTCACAGAGGTGAATCTTCCCCTCCCCAACCCCCACCCCTCTTTGGGTACGCCACTATTTCTATACCAATCTCCTTCTTAAAATAAAATTAAATGGACATTTCTTAAAAACAACCTTTATAGGTCTATACTTATACTTACATGTATACTAGGGTGGTTCTTAATTTTCAAAAGTCTGAAATACCTTGCTCCCACCCCTTCAAATGGTGATCCTGGATGAAAAACTATTCTCTGAAATTTTCAGAAATATTGAATATGATTTAGAGGTAGCTCAAGAGCCCTCAATGTGGCCGCGATTTGGCCGAAATTTAGTCGCCGGACATTTTTTAGCAAGTTTGCAAGGGTCTATTTTCAAAATCATGTGTTTCTTGATACTCAGTCTTTGTAATTGCATTAACAATAACTAGTTTAACATACCAATAGCAAAAGATGTCTTGTATTTACTTCCATTGTGATTATAAACCAGACCAAAAATGGCATTTCATGCCACGCACTGCTAAAATACTGCTCGTCAGCCTTTTTGAGCAATTATGAGGGCCACTAGTTTAAAAAAAGAGAATATCATGATGCTCAAAACTTTGTAATTGCATTAACATTAACTACTTAAACATATAAATAACATAAAATATCTTGTATTGTCATTCATTATTGTTTTAAACTTATCCAAACATAGTACTTTGTGACATGAATACCCCGAAAATACTGTGTATCGGCCATTTTGGGCAATTTTATAAGGGTCTATTTTCAAAACACAGTGTCTCTTGGTACTGAATCTTTGTGATTGCATTAACATTAAGTAGTTTAACACATATAGCATTAGATACCTTGTTTTTACTTCCATTATTGTTTTAAAATCAACCAAATATGGTCCATTGTGCCATTTGACCCCGAAATACTGTGTGTCAATCGGCCATTTCGAGCAATTTTACAAGGGTCTACTTTCAAAACACAGTGTCTCCTGATACTAAATCTTTGCATTTGCATTTACAGTAACTAGTTGAACACATATTATAGTACTAGATGTCTTGTATTTACTTCCATTATTGTTTTAAGAACAACCCAATATGATTCTTTGTGCCATGGCCCAAAAACTGTTTGTCAGTAATAGCCGGCCATTTTGAGCTTTACATAATGGGGCCTATTTTCAAAACAGAGTGTCTCTTGATAATAAATCTTTGTAATTGCATTAGCAGCAACTTGTTCAACATATTATAACAAAAGATTCCCCTTAGTTGCTTTCATTAAACTAAGAATCTGCCAAGGTTGACTAGCAAACTGGTGCCGATGCTCATACAACTTGAAGCAGGAACTGCAGCTATGTGTTTGTAAAAACATGATGGTTGTCTTCATAACCCTGCAATTAGCTGGATATCATTATGTGGAGCACAGGCTGCTAGGGGTGCAGTGAACCATGCTTAGAGCCACAGAAAATAGGAACAACTCCTGAATGCCTTTCTCCTCATACATGTCATAGTGTGTCAGTTTGAATTTTTGCCCTTGGAACATCCGTTGAGTAAAATTATCTTGGCCATCGAATGTGCGTGATTCAAGGGACCCGGTTTCATGAAGTGGGTATCATGAGGGGGAAAGCCTCCAAGGAAGATGATAGAGACCTCAAGTAACTCGCGGTGATGAGGGGTAATGACCTTTGTAAGCATGGTATGGTAATTAGAGGGGAATGACAATAAAAAAGCTCTCCAGTGCCTAGAACTTACCTGTAAACATAGTAGACAACCTATCTATCGCAACGACCACACCAATTAATAAATTTAGAATTAGAATAAAACAGCAATGGCAGTCAATACAACTTTACTAGGCATATTTTGTTAAAAAATATGTGGAACTGTTTCTCTCAATGCAATTACAAACATTTAATATCAAGATAGAGACACTCTGTTTTGAAAATAGGCCCATGTAAAATTGCTCAAAATGGCCAACTGACACGCAATGTCACAAAGTACATGTACCACATTTGAAAACAATAATGGAAGTAAATACAAGACATCTATAATATGTGTTCAACTAGTTACTGTAAATACAAAGATTTAGTATCAGGAGACACTGTGTTTTGAAAATAGACCCTTGTAAAATTGCACAAAATGGCGGACTGAGCTGACACACATTATTTCGTGGTCAAATGGCACAAAGTACCATATTTGGTTTATCTTAAACAATAATGGAAGTAATAACAAGACATCTAGAGCTATATAATATGTAAAACTACTTATTGTTAATGCAATTACAAAGATTCAGTACTAAGAGACACTGCGTTTTGAAAATAGACCCTTGTAAAATTGCCTGAAATGGCCGATACATAGTATTTTTGGGGTATTCATGTCACAAAGTACTATATTTGGTTGAGTTTAAAACAATAATGAATGACAATACAAGATATTTTTTTGTTATTTATATGTTTAAGTAGTTAATGTTAATGCAGTTACAAAGTTTTGAGCATCATGATATTCTCTTTTTTAAAACTAGTGGCCCTCAAAATTGCCCCAAAAGGCTGACGGGCAGTATTTTAGCATTGCGTGGCACGAAATGCCATTTTTGGTCTGGTATATAATCACAATGGATGTAAATACAAGACATCTTTTGCTATTTGTATGTTAAACTAGTTATTGTTAATGCAATTACAAAGACTGGGTATCAAGAAACACTTTATTTTGAAAATAGACCCTTGTAAACTTGCTCAAAAATGTCCGACAACTAAAATTCGGCTAAGTCGCGGCCACATTGCGGGCTCTTGAGCTACCTCTAAATCATATTCAATATTTCTGAAAATTTCAGAGAATAAGTTTTTCATCCAGGATCACCATTTGAAGGGGTGGGAGCAAGGTATTTCAGACTTTTGAAAATTAAGAACCACCCTAATGTATACGTATAGCGATTACCATTATAGTGTAATATAGATATATGGACTGGACAAGGCAGCTTTCATACATTCTAATGTGTAATCGATCTGGCAAGAGCATTCAATTTATTTAAATGAAACGCCTAACGTCAGGTGGGTGGTAAAGATGATTGCATCGACAGCTAAAGCCTCCTTATAGACATCAGACCCACACACATTTGGGATACGTGAGTACAATGGTACCACTTTACACATCATGACTGCCCTTACACATGACTGTAGTGTGGTCACTTATTGATACTCGCCTGTTGTGTAGAGCGTTAATGTGATGCCGGATCAGTGACCAATTTAATGGCGGAACCCCTTTATTCGAAACAATGATACCACTTTTATGAATAGCCTGTCGCAACTTCTAATCGGCATCAAACGAACAAAAGATTATATAATCTATTGCGACTCTATTTCTATTTAAAAGCTCTTTGGAATCCACAGCCACGGATGGCCATTGTATTCCCACCTGTTTAATAGTTTTTAAATGCATAGTAGGCTCAAGGCCATCCGACTAAGGCTAATGACATTAGCCTGTGACTGACCTCTGTACGGTCAGCGAGCATACATTCGCCATTGTCATATGCTTATAGACCCCGGGGGTTATAGACTGTCTCTACGATAGTCTCCTACACAGCCAGTTTGTGTCAGTCGGTCTGACACTCGTCGATCCTGTATGTTCGTGATAGCCATTATAT
The DNA here is from genome assembly GCF_039555335.1 of Amphiura filiformis. Taxonomy (NCBI): domain Eukaryota; kingdom Metazoa; phylum Echinodermata; class Ophiuroidea; order Amphilepidida; family Amphiuridae; genus Amphiura; species Amphiura filiformis. The sequence goes on along the minus strand of NC_092639.1, from coordinate 55,262,331 downwards.
TCTGGCCTGAGACTACCTCCACGAGGTTCTACGCTGCGCTATTTAAAATCTTGAATTTTGGTCACTTTTTCAGCTCAAGACGCAAGCTACTCTCTCAAAGCGCAAACTAACGACTACCATATCTGTTCAACACGTATTTTCAAGTGTATGAGACCACATCTGGTTTCTTAAGAAAAAATCATTTACGGGAGATATTCATCATTTTCCAACCCGGTATCCGAAGGTTTTCGTCGGATATCAAAATCGTGCATAGCAATTCACGTGTATCGATCCCGTGTATTTATTTGAATATCTCTGCTGCATCAAATAATTATTAGCCAGGCGATGTCGGTGTGTCCCGGGAACCAGTATAGAACTCGGAGTATGTCAGGGAGAGCGGGAGGGAGGGAGAGGTACAGTGGCGTAGTTAGCTGCCGTGGGAGGGGGCAGGGCGGGGGAGACCGTGTCGTAGCTGCCGGGGGAGGGGGCAAGGGGAAATTTCCACGTGGCAAAAGAGAGAGGGAGAGAGAGAGGGAGAGGGTGAGGTCATCGTTTGAGTTAGAAATTTATAATTTCCCAATTATTTCAGGATGCAATTACAACTCGCGTAAATTATTAAGTTTCTATTTACATAGTATTTTGTAATATTTCCAGCCCTATACACTCAGATCAGAACTCTAGTCAACCGATGGTAGGCCTGCAAGGCTCATTCAGTCATTTAATGATCGAATTTGGTATTGAAATGAGCATCATTTTTAGTTACACCTTTTCAATGTAAAATTAATTTTCTCGGCCAAATGAAAAGCAATAATTTTCCTTTTTTCAGTAAATGTCAGAAGAAAACTATAATGCTTGGTACTCTATATTTTTTCAAACTCTGATGTTAAACTTAGGTGTGAAATTTAAGCTTCTATTGTAAGATTTTCGATTTTCACAGGCTTCAACTTACCCCACGAGCTTTTTTTGGGTCAACGTTTTTGCTTTTCACAGTGACATTATTCGCTAACGAAAGATATTTCCCAACTTTCTAAAGCACATCATATAAAGCTACACTCATAGAAATGACTTGTTCGCCTTGTTGGCGCAATTCAAAAGGAGTAAGTTTGGACAAACTTAAAAAATGCTGAAAAAGCTCAAAAAGTTCCGTCAACTTTTAAGTAATGCCAACTTCTGAATTCAAGTTCAGGAACTTAGAAAAATAAACAAGGTTCAAAGAACCAATTAGTTGAGTTATTGTAACTCAACATGTAAGTTGATTTAACTCGTTCATATTAAGTTACTGGTACTTATAATTGTTTTGAGTTATTCCAATTTGGTACTTTGTTACTTAATTCACGTAATTGGATCATTTTCTGCACAATTAGCAGTATTCAAATGTTTATTTTTGTAATCAGTACAAAATTTTGTATACTATAGCACACCTCTAGAAAATTATGCTAGGCTAGTTTCATTTTCTGAGTTGTAACAACTCAATAAAGTAAGTGCAAATGAGTGCGACCAACATAATGATATCGAGTCAGCGTTACTCAAAATTGTACGCGTTGGCAGTACTCGGAAAGTTGACGCAACAACTTACATCAACTTACTGAGTAATGCCAACGAACAATTTCTATGAGTGTGTATGTCATGGTTTTGTCAGAATTTCGGTTTTGATTGCACCATTTTTCAATTCCGACTACCAATTTTGTCAAAATCAAGTCGCGAATGTACCCATGGATGGATGATTTTGCAAGCCACAACAGAAATATCGATTATTTCTGCTGGTTATAATATCTATAGAAATGAAGTTCTGGTTGGCCAATTTGGCAGTTGCAAGTGAAAAAGGTGAAATCAAAACGGAAACTGTGACCAAACTATTAATGTAGACCCACACGATGTGCCTTACAGAGGTGGGAAATATTTTCTTTAGCAAACTATGTTACTTTGAAACGCTAAAAAGTTATAAAAATCTAAAAGACACAATTTCATGCCTAATTTTAACACCAGGATTATAAACATATATATATATATATATATATCACTATGTTTTTAACTGACATTTCTGAAGGAAAAAATATATTGCTTTATTGACCGAGAAAATTAATTTCATAGAATAAAGGCATATCTCTGAATTGTGCTGATTTCAACATTTTTCGATCGACTTTTAGCGCGACTATGCATAACAATAGAAGCTGGTGATTTAAGTTCTGAGTGTATATCCCTATCATGAAATTACGCATGTTTCATTCCATGGTTTCATACATTTCCAGCATTTTGTGCCAGTCACCCTACCTACGCATGCGCAGATTGTTGCATGATTTCAGATTTGCATCAATAATTATTATCACTGCACTGAATACAAGTTCTTACCGCGTACCGTTGCATTGACATACTATAAGGCGTATACGCTGGCGAAGTTACGTAATAAATCGGATTAACTACCATAGCAATAGGTGAAAACAATTTTGAACATATCGCGCTGCACTACAAGCAGGTTGAACTAATCACCTGTGTATGTCTGCAATCATAGATTGAATACAATACTGGTCTTTTCAAAGATACTAATCTTACAGGTGCAAGTGATCAGCATGATATGGTTCAATGCAGAGGTACCGAGTGAACGTGTCAGTGCAGCGCGGTATATTCAAAAATTGTTTTCACCTATTGCTATGGTAGTTAATCCGATTATTACGTAACTTCGCCAGCGTATACAAGGAGGTTAGATATAGAAAGGAGAGGAAATAGATTACGTAACGCATATTGTTCCTTTGTGCCAATTAGAGTTTCCGCCAAGCTATGGTATTCATCGAGAGGTACCTTTTGTTCGGGACAAAGGGCTTCCGCCATTAAATCGGTAACTGACCTGACAGCGTATTAACGCTATATCAGGCTACTGTCAATAAGTAATCAAACGAAAGTCACGTAAAAGCGCCTACACGAGCGAGAGGTACCTTTTGTTATAATACCACCCAAGGGTGTGCTCGAGTTATCGCACACAAACAAAAGCACACTTTACTGTCGATATAGAATTATTTACCACCCATCTTAATTTAGACGCCTCATTTAAATAAATTCAATAGAGTTGCTGATCAATTACCCGTAACAATGTGTCATTGCTGCCAGGTATTAATATAGGTATATCCGTGTCACTTTCTATAATTAACCACTTCACAGATGTTGTTATCATGGTTATAGGCCTGTTCAATAAAATCAAATGGATTTCTTAATATCACGACCATCCATTTTAAAAGCCAGGTCCAATTGAGGTAGTGAAGGCGGGGTCGAGAGGTGAAAAGAGGAGAAGCGGATGGGTGATCGAGATTGTAGGGGAGGGGAGGAAGACAAAAAAGAAAGGAAGAGGGGAGAAGGAGAGAGAGGGAGAAGGAGAGCGATGGAGTAACAGGGCTCTAAATTACATAGGCGTAGATCGAGGTGGGTGGGTTGTGGGTGATAAATTCCCCCAATATTTTGCTACGGGGGATGGTCGATATAATCATCACCCCCCCCCCAATATATTGACGCCTGTGTATTGATTTCTGTCGAAATTAACCTCATATTTGGCCATTTTAGCCACAAAATGCCATTTTTTAGCGCTTCGCGCGAATTTATTCCACTTTTGCCCCATATTTCACCAGTTTAGTTTCAATAGGCCTATGCTAAAAATTTCCCGCGCATTTGTACCATAAGGTTCACTGTACCGGGTAGGCCTACTTTAAAAAAAATCAAAAATCCACCCCCCTCCATGTCAAAAAGAAATCTACGTCACTGCTTAAGTGTGTGCATAAGAAAGAATAAGTGCAGAGAAAGGAAAAGAAAGGAATGAATAAAGAAAATAATAATTATTATTATAGAATCTAAGCATATAACAGCACTAGGCAGCCATTTAAGGGGTACTACACCCCTGCCCAATTTTGTGCCTATTTTTGCATTTTTCTCAAAAATTATAGCGCATTGGCGACAAGGAAGATATGTATATTATAGGGGCAAGGACTACAACTATTGCACTGGAAATTTTATTTCAGCACAGACAACAGTTGTGGAGTTACAGTCAAAAATGAGGGAAAACCAGTATTTGATCAATAAATCAATAACTACTTGCCTTGACTTGCTGAATTTTCAGTACAGTAGTTGTAGTCCTTGCCCCTATAATATACATTTCTTACTTGTCACCAGTGCGTTATAATTTTTGAGATAATTGCAAAATTATGCACAAATTGGCCAGGGGTGTAGTACCCCCTTAATGATGCCAAAACCTTAATACGTTACGTAATTAAAACACCCAGTCAGATATATTTCACACCTGCCAAACACAAGTCACCCAATTTCGAAAATTGGACGTTGAATGTACACTCTCATGAATGTTGATTGGCAAATTCACCCAATATTTTCATAGGGGGATGACCCATACAATCATCCAACCCATGTTGATGCATAAATGTGGGTTTCTGACCAAATTAACCTCATATTTGGCCGTTTTAACCTAAAAAGTGCCCATTTTTGCTCGTTTCGCGCGAACGCTATTACTTCACCAGTTCAGCTAGCTTCAATAATGGCCAAATTTTTCGTGCCTGTAGCCTATTTTAATGTTATGCTAATAATGTATGGCCTAATCAAGTGTAATGGCATAATTCATGTGTGGTTTGAAAGACAAAGGCTGAGTCTTTATCATTTTTATGTGATCATTAAGACATTTCATGGGATGAAGGTTGACTTTCATTACAATATTCAACACCCTTCAGACTTCCGGCAAGATCGTAACAAACAAGAAAATAAATTATACCTCGAGATGCACAGTTTGCATGTATCTGTACGCACCGTCACATGAAAGTGAGAAATAAGGGACCGTTCACAAACACTTGTAAGGGGGGCCTGATGCAAAAAAATTTTATCGCGAAAATTTTACGGGGTCCCCCTTTACAGACCTCGAAAATTTCAGGCCCCCCCCCCCCTTTTTGACATGAAAATTATGGGCCAACCCCATAGAAAAGCATATAAACTCAATTTTTCCAGGAAAGTTTGTGGTCATTTTTTCAGGCACCCCCCCCCCCTTAGGAGGGTCAAAATTTTTCAGGGCCCCCCTTTTTGCATCAGGCCCCCCCTTACAAGTGTTTGTGAACGGTCCCTAAGTCTTAAACAAGATTTCAATCGAACATCCTCCCCCCACCCCAAAAAAAAAAAGAAAAAAAAAAAGAAAAGAAAATAATTATATACCAAGCCGGGATACCAAGGCATTGAATCATACAAGGTATTTTGTAGCTTTCTATCGGTAAATTCTACGACAATAGGGCCTGTTGTTATTGAAAAATTTCAACCCGGATCTTCCATTGAGATTGAAGATCCATTGTGTTTTATCGTAATTAACGTTCGTAAATCATTTTTGTATTTTGTTGCCAAATTCGGCTGAAATTATGGCAGTAAATGTAATGACAAACTTTGTTTACAATAATGCAGTAGGCCTATAGCGACGTAAGAGTTTTGATTCATTGCCAACTTCAAAAAAAGCCATCAATATGTGCAATTTGAGGCATATGTTAAGGTAAATCCTTTTCAAAATTGTGTTAAAAAAACGCAATTCGTATTTTGGTTTTCAGGCCACAGATATACTTTTTTTAAAGCCTTTAAAAATAGACTCAACCCTGGGACTCAGCATCATTTTTTTTACTTCATTCAGACAATGCTAAATATAACTCTCTGTGTTTTGAGCTGATTAACTCATGCGTCAGCGATGTAAAAATTCCCCATAATGTATATGCAGTAAACGCGATATACGCAAGATATAAATGAATAATTTTCAATTTTCAATTATTTTATCCTCTTCTTCATTTGATATAAGGCCTATAATTAGTATGCATGCTAGGTATAATATAGTTAACATTCTCACGCAGTAAATAATCCACGAGTATATCATTTGCTAAAAATTATAATTTTGAAAATAGGCCAACTTAGAAATGAGACAATATCATCAAACAGACCGGCAAACAAAGATTGGTAATACCTAAGAATTTTTAATGTTAATATGTGTCTGGTATATCACGTTTTTTTCTCCATGGCCCGCATCGTGATTGAGTTTAACAACATAATAAATATTCATTACATTTCAGCCATTATTATGCATTTACATTATTAATCAGCCTAAAGGTATAGTTTTCATTGTATATTTGCTCCTTACATAAAATGACAGATATTTTGTAGGCTATAGCTGAGCCGGGTATATTTTTTAGTAAAATCTCTAAAGATTTCTTTAAGAATTCAAAAACTAAATTCTTTCCTAATTATATGCATTATCGTTAATATAATCATTAAAAATACAATGACACATGAATAGGCTGAAACGGATTTATATTTTCAATAAATCTCAAAAGATTTCTTTAAGAAAAAAACCCCTAAATTCCTTGCCGATATGCATTGTCGTTTATTGTTCATTAATCATAACTGCTATTTTGTTGAATCAAATCCTTCTAGATTCTTCTTTATATGTTTATGTGCTTGATCTTGCAGGAATTGTTGTAAAGTTAATGTTATTCAATTCATTGTTTGGCACATAAACTCGTAATTCACCGAGAGCAGTGGTGGCTACATATAGCCCCCTGTAAAACCAGTGTCTTGCAGAAAGACATCATAACTGTGAAGCCAGTTTTGAGACACATGTCTATAGTTAGACACAAAGTCAAGTCTATAGAATACAAGACATTAAAATATGACCTCTCTATGCAAGACACTTTGACTTGTGTGTTAAAATATTTCAATGCAAGACACTTCAGTTTCGTAAGACGTGTCTTTGAAGCCAATTTTGAGATATGTCTTACTGAATGACATGTCTTTGCGTCATAGATTGTGTTTTCATTGTTTCTATTTTCTTTCATATTTATTGCTGGAGACGGGGCTATAATATCTTGATCTTGCTTTAAATTTGATACTACAAGAATAAAAATCGTTAATATCCAGTAAGTATGTTTCTCGACTGATATACTTTGCTATATACATGTACATATTATAATCTTTCAGAGACTTTGTAAGATAACCATTCTCCATTGGTGATTACCTCATTATTACGTTTGAAATCTATTGCCAAGACTTGATGCTGCGAGACACCAGTTTTACAGCGTATATTGCATCTTAGACGTGTAAGATTTTATCTTAGGCGTGTAAGGTTAGGCGTATTATCTTATGCGTATTTTGAAGGTATCCGCCATCCATAGGTATCCGCCATCCATCCATAGAGAGCAACCACGGACGGGTAAATCTACATTGTGAGTGCAGGCGCTGCTGTATGCTGCAGCATATCCACACCTACAGTAGGCCTACTCCAAAAGACATGTAAATGACGGCAATTTAACGAAAAATAATTATTAAAAAAGCTTTTCTGACCCCGCCGTTCCAATAAGTGGTCCTATTCTTTGAAACTTTTCACAATTTCATACAGAATTACATAAGTCCATCCCATGGTAATGCATTGCAGCTATACTGTTCTGAATTCAAATTTCAAATTTGACTTAGAACAAAATGAATGGTAAAAAGTTGTTTCAAGATTAATTATTTACAATTCTGTGAATCTTAAATTTAATTGATTACGTAATCTAACACATTAACGTCACTGCAAAATATCAAAACCTCACGATAGATTTGTGGTGAATTCAACAAAAGAAATAACTTTTCCAGAGTCAAATAAATTGCCCAGTGGCAAAGCGCTAATTGTACATGTAGGCCCTACCAGATTAGGGCGTACAGTAGCTGGAGATGAAGATTTATAGAAGAGGTTGGAAACCGGGGGGGCACTTAACACAAATGACCATACGGGTATGCTCCTTGGAAAGACCCCCCCTTCGCAGCTCTAAAAGGCCCCCTATATTAAAAAATAGAGCTCCCTTGATTTTAATTATTTCAGCTCTTAAAGACCCAAAAATTGCCCATTCCTCATATTTCTGGGGTTTTTTCAGGGGATTTTCAAACAAAAAGCCAAGAAAGACCCTTTGACCAAAAGTCCCATTTTACTTGTTCGCATTCCGGTTCGCAGCTCCAAAAGACCCCTTTTACCGGTACGCCGGCAGCTCCCAAAGACCCACCACCTCAAAATTACGGGGGAACATACCCACCAACATTTTTTGATGTCCCCCCCCCCGGGGTTGGAAAGGGCGCTATAGCCTCATTTAGGTCACTTTTAGGTACTTTAATTAAGGCTCATAAACAAGAACCCCCATACAATGGTGTAATAGAATTCGCTGCGAGTGTACCGGTATTTCACAAGAATTAAAAATACTTTTGAAGAGGGGCCAAAACAAAGAAATTTTGTATGGACCTATACCTTTAGTGGTTAAGAAACTAAAGGTGTCTTTAAAAAAATCCTTAGCACTGCAAATCCATGCAGTAAAACAATTCTGCAACCAATTAAAAATTTACTTATTTTAAAAGAAGAAGAAGAGGAAAAAGTCACATTTCAGATTTTGGCACCTTTGTTAGTGTCATAGATTTGTTTTAGATGGAAAGATTGATGCATATATAGTATTATCACACAGTTATGCAGTTTGGGCTCCAACATGTCCAATGTGCCCGAAAACCCTCTAAAACGCAATGAATTCTATATACTAATAGAGAGAGAGTGGCTCTATGTAGGCCTAACTGATTACAACTCATTTATGTGCATTTTCATAACAGTCAAATCCTCAAATTTGACATAGGCCTATTATAAGAGGGCACCGGTAATTCAAGTTTGACACAGGGTTATTCAAATTGGTCCGCAATTATTGGTTTAAAAAAACCGTATTCCTCTCATAAGGATTCACATAGCCGGTATTAAAGACAGAAAAGTTCAGTCCTGTGTTATGAGAGAAATAATAATATTTATTATTATGTTCCACATGATAATGTACACTTTTAACACTATAATCTTGTGTTAAAAACATAAATATCTTCATATTTTTACATGTTTTAGTGTTACTTTAGTGGTTATAAATATTAACACCCCTATACCTTCGCTGTACAGACAAGTATTTCAAACACTTTAAAGTTTTTTAAGTGTTGCTCTGCTGGTATTTCGGTGAGAAGGCCCCCGGGGGGTCTTTCCGTGAGACTGGGGAAAATCTTACCAAAAAAGGGATCTTTCCGTGAGACTGGAAAAATGTTCAAAACGTCATTAAAATTTGAATTTTTTTGAAAAATAATTCGGTGAGAGATTATCAGAAATTTGTCCAAAAAGGGGTCTTTTGGCATAAGTTTGGTGACAGGAAAACAAAAATGGGGGTCATTGGGTGAGAGGGATTCAGTAAAGCAAAAATGGGGGTCATTGGGTGAGAGGGAGTTGAAAAATGGGAGTCAATGTGGCCGCACGTCCCCGTCACTCATTTTTAGTCAGTGTCCTTCCCCGGAGTTTTTGAAACCGTGGCGTTGTGCTTGCTGTCATTTACGTCCCAAGTGTGATTCAAACCCCTGCAGACGACAAGTTTCAATTTTTTTTAATTAGACAATTTCACTAGAATTCTAAATTTTCATGACCATACTTGGAATCAGCATGCATGAAAATGCATTACAATGAGTTCAAACAAGCCTAGTATTGATTGGTTCAGTGGTTCTTAAGATAGCTCTTGATATTTTGAGAAAATATCTCAAAACTTGGACTTTCTATCATGTTGAAGCCTATGGCTAGCACACAGAGCATACTCGTAACCTAAAACATGTAAAATGCATGTGTGAGACAAATCATATCTAAATCATTCTAGGCCTATGGATGTTTTCTACTGACTAACTTTGTTCTTTTTTTTGTGTTGATCCCGGATTCGTTGTTATCGCAATTGTATCACGTATAGGGCCTAGTTTCCTTTATTTCAATATCATTATTGTCTTCATTATGATGTGCATTATGCTAATGGTTTAGGACTATGTCCCGATTAGATACAATTCGATGAATAGCTCATTTGTTATTTATTTATTTATTTGGTCGGCAAATTCAAATGCAATCAAGTGACAAACCTTGTTATTTGGCTTTGACAGAACTATAATGCATTTAATACTATATTGTGATGTTTACTTGTTGTGTTTGCAAGATTTTTGGTTCAGGCCCAAATTTGGTATTATTGTTCAATACACTTACAAATTCAGCATAAAGGTATGATATGTATACCAAATTTGTTACGCTGACACTAATTGAATGGTGCACATTACAGAAATTCTTTTCAAGTGTACGCTCAAAAAATAATTTGCTGAAAATAATGCAAAAGTACAAACACAAAACGTGATAAACGGACTCTCATATCCCTGCTAAAACGGTATCCCAAAAAATGTTATACATGTTATGATATAAAATGTTGGTATAAGAAAGATAACTATTACCAACCAATGTTAAAACGATGGTGTCTAAATGTTAGGCCTAAAAATTGTATTTCAGGTATATATTCCAGGTATATTTTATTAAAATGTCGTTGCAGCAAAAAAACTTAATTGCGACACAATCTATAATCCCTTTTATAATTTACATAAAAAATATATATATGTACAATTTCAAAATAATATATAACTACATCAAAAACATGTTCAAAGAATACAAGATTATAAAAGCACAATTTAAATCAAAGTTTGTTAAGAAATCAAAAAGTTGTGCACTGGTACGTAGGGAAGCACACTTACATGTATTGCACAAAACATTTAAAGCCATGTGACCCGGCAGCACAAACGAGCCGTAAATTCCCTAAATTGTATTCTGAGTTATGGTGTAAAATGTGTACGAAGGTCGTATTCATCGGTCACTAAAGCTGGCGGCGACATCTGTCTTATTTTGATAGTCACAACACCAATCAATAATCCTATTATTGAAGTGGATAATAAGCTTCTACCTTAGATGGCTATAGAACTTTTAATAACTCTGGTCTTTGTTTGCTTTTGCTAAATCCTTTTCAAGTGGTGGGTTATTTGTATAGGTATGCATAACCAACATTAACAATGAGAGAACCTTCTTAAACCTCGTTGACTTGGGGATGATTTGAAATGACCGCCAATTATGACTGTTTGATATTTATTGCCAGCAATGTGGAAAAAGAGACACACATAGAAACGAAAAAAGCTATAATTTTGTTGAAGGAGCAAAGTTTAACTAATCATAACTCCGCTTCTGGATATCGTTTGAAGTCAAATGATATACCATTTTAAGTTTATGATGTTTATTTTTAAACACGAAATAAAACAAAATTGACCGGGGAGGAATTTACGGCTCATTCGCCGTGGACGGTCACATATTATAACATTATCATACAAAATAGATTAGCATTTCTTTGCCATAAAATGTTAGTTTTACTGTCAGATATATCCCTTTTATTTTTGAGCCGAACAACTACGGCAAAGTAAAGAAAATTGGAATTTACTATCAGCGCGTATGTCGCCAATACGTACCACTCCTTCGGTCATGTTATGGTACGACCCTTTGTTGTGTAGATCACCGTCCCGCACGCCGTGTACGTACTGTGTGTTATGAACATCGTGTATGTGTTTGACTAATAATTCCATCGTAATAATAAGACGCCGGTTCCGGCGCTTTATTCAAAATCAATACAATATCAATAAATTCAAGTTCACCACAAAATACAATGATTTGGGGTTTCTCAGGCTTGTTTTTGCATATATCAGTGTTCCAATATCTGTGATCAGAGTCTTGCAATACGAATTACAAACAGGTTAAACATTTTCACAACATTTTTGTGTATTTTATACCAAATATGAAAATCCAAATATGAAAAAAACGCCACCCTATTTTTTAAGAATCTAGGGTCGGTAAAAAGGGCAATAGAATTTTTTTTTGGGGGAAGGGCGTATTGTACAACTTTTTTCTGCCAAACATTAATAAAAACGTTTTACCAACTTTATAAACAACATTTCCGACACCTTTTTAAAAACATTGTAAAAATGTTGTGAAAACGTTTCAAATGATCTTAATTGGGAAAATGTAAATGAATAATTCTACTTCAATGAGGCATATTTAAGAATTAAGATATGTAATGAACTGGCTCCAGTCTATCTAAGCAAAGTTTTAACTGAAAAAAAATCGCAATACATGGCATGGATAAACCTAACAATGAATACTGTGTCTGTTGGGGGAGTATAGGGTGGGCTGTGTATGTTACATTGTTACCCTACTATGTAATTATATCACATGGTAAATCAGAATGGGCATGGACAATTTAATAGAAATAAAATGATCGTTTTTATAACACTTGTAATTAATTTATCCTACGATTTTTCAATCAATAATTAGGTGGATTTATCCCAAGCAGTTTGTACTGTAATGCAAATATGCAGCTGCAGAGTGGCACAACAATCGTAGAATGTCGGTCAAGTACCCTTTAAACCAATACAATTTTGACCAAATGGACCGTAATTTCTATATATCACAGTGGCTGCACAATAATTCTGCACCCTGCTCTTTTCGAAACTGACTGCGGGATATTTGTACATGTTGTGCACGTGATTGACGGCTTGATATACCCTCTGTAGGACGGGGTTCTACTTTAGCATAGTGGTTCATTTACCCAATTCAAAAACACAGATGTTGCAAATAAAATTACGATTTATTCTTTTTTTTCATATCAATACCCCACGGTCCCCATCCAGCAAGTTACCACCTTCTGGGAATTGAACACGGGAAAAAGAAATATGGACTGATCCCAGAAAGTGATGAGAGAGGGCCTATAACAATCAAACGATTTACAATAAGATATGGGCTACGAGACAAGACAAGCGATGGTGCTTATAGTAGACATAATTAAGCATAATTATTCTGAAATAAGTTTTTGTCCATATGCCACCAGCGCTGCAAGCTGGATGTGAATCAGAAAAAAATATTGAACCAAATTGAACTTTACCATTAAAACGCCAGATGGCGTTCAATTATATCTATTTGCAGCTCTGGGTGAAATTTCATGCAGATTCGAGACTGGGGTGTTTTATAATTATAGTAACAATTCAGGTTTGCTAAGCATATTTAGAAATAAAATTTCGTTTTAATTTTAGTGTTTTATCCATGACCACCGGTCAACCGAGTGTTGATGTCATCCCTAAGGAGAGCGTGGCCTAATAGTTTATATATGGGATACTTGCCTTTTGTGCATGAGGTCCCGGGTTTAATTCCCGACGGTGGCAACTCTTGCTGGGGTATTGTCTTGGAAAAAAATGTGAATTATACATTCAGACTTCTGCTCCCTGCATGGTTCTGCTCTCCCCATAGTACAAATCAGAGCTCTGGGCATGTAGCGTAGCGCAGCCTGGTGATTTCCATTGATTAGAACATTAACGGGTGTTTTCGATCACCGTTTCTTTAATTATCAATTACCGATTTCAACAAAAGGTACAAGTAATGGCTGCTGGTTTTAATTTGGACATAATTACTTAATATTAGGCCTACTTTGTTTATAGGCTATATAAGGGTGAATAAAATTGCAACTATATATAATAGCAACTATTTTAAACTGTTGTAGGTCCTGTGGTTCTTGAGTTTTCAAAGTATATGACTTGTAGAATGAACTTTTACAAAACATCAAAGTGTTATTTTTCAATAATATATTGATGTAGATATTAAATGAAAGTCGATTTTTTTGGTTGCTTCGACCAACAATACCTAGTCTACCCCTTAATTATTATTTTGCGGTCTGTATTCATGAATTATATGAGAAATTTCACACGCCACCAGCGTTGTAACCTGGATCTGCATGAAACTACAGCCTCTTGTCAAACTTTCACGATACCGGACAGGTACGGTACCTATTCAAGCGCTACGAAGCGTGCCTCTTACGAAATGCTTACTACATGTAGCGTTGCCTTTCGTTGCGCCCCGTTGTCGAGTTACTTAGGCTACCATTTCCTCTTACTTAATAAAAAGACACGAAACAAGTTAGATTTAAAATTCTACTTAGGATCCACCGGGGTTCGAACCAGCAACCTATCGATTCATAGTCGAGGCACACATAGTACACACTATCCTACAAGTGGTTGTGCTAGAAAGCAGTCTATTTATTATAGGGGAGACCGGGGCGTGTCCGCCCTATTTTCTTCAATCTCGCCTAGAGAGGACAATTCTCATGTTAGAAGGCTATAGTTTTTACATTTTTAAGCTGTATACTATAGCTAAATACTACCACATTTGTAAGGACATTAAGCTTTCAGTAACGGCAGGAGAAGGGAAAATAAAAATCACGATGACAGGGCGGACTTGCCCCGTGCTGGGGCAAGTCCGCCCCTATGGCGGGGTAAGTTCGCCCTGATAAAAAGAAAAGGTTATAATATTGCAAAACAATTATAAATTTGATGCAAACATTTAGTTAAGGGTATATTAGGCACTCACTCTCTTCCAAAGAGTCTACTAAATTTATTGGAGGGGTATAATGTAAGCTAATAAATGTACGGGTTCAAAATGATCAAAACCTTTATTTACAACTTCGGCATTCATGATTTTAGGGCATAAACGGTGGTATACGTAATACTGATACCATTAAACTTTAATAAATATGCTTGCATGTAGTTTTACTCTTCTTAAAGGTATTATTATCAAAATTATGCATAATACACCCGGGAGTCCGCCTGGGGAAACCACAGGGCGGACTTGCCCCTTCACATACAGGGCGGACTTGCCCCAACGCTACTTTTTTTCTTTACCTCGTGTTATGCCTACTAAACACAATATGTCGATCTTTTAATTGCATAATATGTTGGGCAAAACGTTCACCTTCCAAATAAATATAAGAACAAAAACCGTCTCTGCAAGGTCTTGAGATTATTACAATATTACTCATTTCAAAAATGTAAACTTCCTTGACTCAAAAACGTTTTTTGACGATAATTTCTGTGGCGAGATGTGTCGGACTGTCTTGTTTTCTTGGGTACTTATGACGTGTGCCAGCTAATTACATCATCATTGCACTTTTCCAGCAGTCACGAGATCAGAAACATGCCGGGTGGGCGGACTTGCCCCGAGGGCGGACTTGCCCCGGTCTCCCCTACTTATTGTTTTATACGGAATAAAGCGCGCGCACACGGTATACTTATGATTAGGCCTACTAGTATATTACCAATGAATAACCCTAACCCTAACCCTTACCTTAACCCTAACCCTAACCCTAACCCTAATTCTAACCCTAATCCTAACCCTGACCCTAACCCTAACCCTCACCCTAATCCTAACCCTAACCCTAATGCTGGCTGTGGTCCTAGTGAGCTGCGCCGGGCTGACGGCGGGCAAAACAGGCACCTGCTAAACGCTTGCAAGCGGGTTAGCTAGTGCCTTTTATAGTGCTTATAAGCGATAAAAAGTGTGACAACGGGGTGGAAAATAGCTGAAAATAAACGGAACAAAATAATTAAAACTTCTCTTCAAATGTAAAACGTTAGATGGCGTCATTTATATCTATTTGCAGTTCGGGGGAGGTCAAGGCTCGATTATACGAGGAAAGAGATAGGCCTTTTCTTTTGATCGAATGTAAAATGGGCACTTTGACGAGTCGAGGGGGGCTTTACACAAATGACCATGCGGGTATGGTCCCCCGAAAGAAGCTGAAAGAGCCCCCTTTTTGGATTTCGCAGATCCGAAAGACCCCTAAATTTGACCAAAATATAGCTCTAAAAGCTATCTTTGATTTTGAAAATTTCAAAAGACCTCTGAATTGCCCATTCCTCACATTTCTGGTGGTTTTTTCAGGCGATTTTCAACCAGAAAGCCAAGAAAGACCCTTGATTTTGAATGTTCGCAGCTCCAAAAGATGCCGTCAGCTCCCAAAGACCCATTTAATACCTGCAGCTTACCAAAACGCCACCAGCGTTGTAAGTTGGATCTGAAACTGAAAATAAACGGAACAAATTAAAACTTGACTTCAAATATAAAACGTTAGATGGCGTTCATTAATATATATTTGCAGCTCCTGGGGGGGGTCCAGGCTCGATTTACGAGGATAGAGATAGGACTTTCTTTTTTGATCGACAGAGTAAAATGAAATAACGAGTCGAGGGCCCGGGGTGATTTAGCAATTCGGGGCTAACATGCGATGATGCGGGTTAGCCAAAGTTGTAAAGTCTAATACCTTCGGACTTCATTATTTTCCCTAACCTAACCCGACCTTTTTTAGTGCCCAGAAGCAAAGCCCTGATATAATTGGTGGGTATGTTTCCCCACGTACCCCAGAAATTGGAGATGGTGTGCTTTGGGAGTTGATGGCGTTCCGGTAAAAGGGGTATGTTGAAGCTGAAAAAATAACCCAAAAATGTAAGTAATGATCAATTTAATAGGGGTCTTTTAGAGCTGAAATTATCAAAATCAATGATCTCTCAGCGATTTTTTGTTTTGGTTAATTTCGGGAACTTTCTGAGCTGCGCGGTAAAAGGGGGCCTTTTCGGGGGAGCATATTCTTATTATCATGATTATGGTCATTTGTGTGTGTCCCTCCCACCGGTATAATTGTACACAGAAATAGGTGTGTGAGCCTGATCGGGCACTGGTTACAACAAATCTACGCTCCTGTATGAAAAGTTTGTGAAAAACATTTGTGAAAACTTCATGTAATGCCATCACATAAATTATGTTATTAAGTGTTGACAACTTACTTTCCAAAACATTATTTTATAATAACATTTTCACCGCACTTCTAAAATGTTGTGGCAGTATTTTTCATATGAAATGTTTTAGAAATGTTTCTATGACCATTTTTATAACCTGATATTCATAATGTCTTTAAAACGTTTTGGCCAGAACCAAACGCGTTTATAACACGTTTATAACATTTTAGTGTTTACTGGGCATACTGGGTATATTAGGCCTAGTACAGTATTATTTTACCATGTTTACACCATAGACATCATAATTATATACACCGATTGCGGTCTCTGAAACATAAACATGAACTACTGAGCATTAAAGGTGCATTTTGTGATCCACAACCTCATTCCACACTTTTCTAAAAAACAAAAGTTGCGATTTTTAAACTCACTTGAAACCTCTTGCTACATCTTGCAGATTAATTCGTTTGGAAAAATATCGTCAAATTTGTACTTACGTTCTTTAACAGAACAAAATCAAAGCATATAATTTGGAGCAGTGTTTACACATGATCGTATATGGTCAATTCCAGCGAAAGCGGGACAAAATTCTCTCTATGTTAACTTTCCACTTTAAAATGTCATTAATAAAGGAAATCACATTATTGATAGAGCATATCATGTCACGTCCAATGTGCTCTCTTTGTGCATATAGGCCTTTACTAGCAAGTCATACCAGGGGACAAGTTATGATGGCTTAAATGAATTGGCGTTACCCACGAATCCAAAGATAAAGCACCATATATGTCATTGAATCTCCTTCAATCAAAATGAAATTATTACCGTTAGAAAGACGTTTGCATGATCTCTCATCATAGGTAAAACGATTGAATTCCACCAAATTTTGTGGATTCTAGAGGCCATTAAGTCAATTTGGCTAATAATTTTGTTACCCGCGTATCAAAAATAAAATGATCGTTCTGAAACATGTTAAGTGAATATGCCATAAATGACTATATCATGAACCGAAGTTTCGTTCTATAATTCTGAAGTCCAAGTGATTATTTTATGCAAATACGTTTTACCCATAAAATACCATAAATTCAAATTTGACGTTACCCACGTATCAACTGTTACCCACGAGTCCAGCAAATATAATTGCCATAAGTTAAATTAACATTTAATGACTTTGGACACTGCAATTAGTTTGACAAGCGCTTAAAATTGTAAATCGTAAAAATACGTTCACCGCTTTAAAAAAGAATCTACGACGGTTTAAACTTCTGTTACCCACGAATCCCGAATAGATGCTAACCTTGAAAAACAAGGAGATTGTTTATTTTAAGTTTAAATCAGCACATATTCAAGCCATGGGTATGCTATAATTTTTACAGTACTTACAGTTTATACACCTAAGAAACGCAAACCCCAAACGGTACTATAGTACTTATAGCTTTACCCACGAATTCGGCGTTACCCACGAATCCAAGGATTTACTCGTAAATTATATGTTTCTTATGCATCTTAACATTTTGAAAACATGCGAAATAGGTTCCAAAACAGTCCTGTTTAATAGCGTCCTCTTGAAGGTATACTGAAGCTGTATCATGAAGTTTTGATTGATTATCCTAAATTACCATTTTTGGGTAAATGCAATTGGTTAGAGAAACGGGAATCATTGAAACACAATGGAGGAATAACCGCATGATGGTTTCCAACCTTCTGTAATATTTTCTATTTTGCCGCTTACCAATACATACCTTCAAATATGTGTTACCCACGAACATTTTGGTTACCCACGAATCCCTACTTAAACTATAGTTAACAATGTATTGATAGTGTTTTAGTACATAGGAACTGTCAAACACGATTTAATAGAATATTGCTGCATGAAAATATGGAATGATTTTACTAAAATAATAATATAAAACTGTTTGCTCTGTTTATTTGAATTTGGCAACTTCATTATTCTCAAAATTTTTATACCCAAAATGCCATAATGATCCATTCTAAATAGTCCATGTAGTTTGTATATTGATTAAAATTCATTTTAGTGCCATTGCAGCCTGAATTATTGACATACGGAAAAGTATTTTTTACTTTTATCAAAAAAAATTAATAGGAATTGCTATTTTCCAGACGCTGTTACCCACGAATCCATCCGAGATCCTCATCCTGCGACGAGATACAAAATCTAACTTTATATTTATATGAAGCATTTATTCTAATCTTTCGAAACAATACAGTAATGTTAAATGACAGCCACTTTGGAAAGAGTTCGAAGAATTGACACAGTCTTAACTGTACACCTGGTTCTTTCTTAAAATTTGTAATAACCAAAATATTTCTTTGTAGATATATGTAATAAAATTCTATTTTACGTTCAAAGTCTTCACCGATTTCTAGTGTATATGAGTCACACATAAAATATTGAAAGATATTAAAGAAAGTGAAATTTTATGGCGTACAACAGGTGAAAAAGGCTTGAATTCGTGGGTAACATGCATATGCGCATTTAACAATTTATTTGGTCTAGCAAGAAAAGTCATTTTTCAATCCGATGGCACTTCCACCTGATGATTCACCAGATAGGATCGTCTCATTTGATAAGTCTAAAATTGAAAAGGAAAATATTTTCAAAATGGCCCCCAGAGAGAATTTTGTCCCGCTTTGGCTGGAATTGACCATATACATAACTTAACCTACAAACGCAAAATCGGAATCGACTGAAATTTTGGGAATAAGCTTTAGGAATAAGCTTTTTTCGTGGATATCTGAAAAATGTCATAAAAAGAGGATGCTAATCTCAAAATACTCCTTTAATATGTTATCGTCAACTTTATCACGTATTACTTTTTACACAAATGAATGTATACAAAAAGTATAATTATCTACCATGTCTACCATGTCTACAATGACAATGTATTATGGCATGAAACGGAGGGTAAAGTTCAACAAGGAAGTAAATAAGCCTATAATAATACTAAATAACAGTTAAGGGATTTACCCATGCGTGTTATAGCAAAAATAGTATATTGCCGAAACAGTTTCTCAGGTTCAAGTGCATTTTTGTTGAATAGTTTGTACGCTTGATTAAAATCTACGAACAAGATAACGAATGTATAATTATTCGTACGCACTTTTAAAGAATCCGGGGAATAGCTGGTGAATAGCTATGAAGTTCGTAAGTGGAACATGAAAGTTTCAAGTTGACCAGATTAGTCCAACCTGTCTGACTTCTTATAGTGTACATGGTTTAAACATTGGTTTTATAGACATCAGGATTATATCTGTGAGTGATATGCCATCATGGCCGACAACATATTGACAGAAAACGACGGCTGGTCACGACACGAGCAGTCAGTGTTTAAAATCAACCGTTCATTTCGACCACCATTTTACGTTAAAACCTTGGGCGGATACTATGATAAAGAGGAAGAACTGTGTTTTTCTGCAGGTGATGAGTACATTATTCTCCACAAACTGAAGATCAAAAGTGTTATCGCGAGTATCGTTCAGGGTTCGCATCACCGCGTCAGTCTGAAGATTCCACTGGACTATGCAGGGAAGTTTTACCCTATCTCTAACTCACGGACACAAAGCCCCGAGGCACTTCCATTGAGAGATATGCTATACTCCAACGAACTACCACTAGAAGTGCGTCTTGGAAATCCGCAGCAACACGGGAAACTCTTTCTAGAAAAACTCCGTAGTAACCTCGATTGTGTTCTCAAACTTTCAGACCAGGTTACAGATGATTACTTCTTGGGAAGATCCGTTGATGGCAAGTTGGTCTTCTTATTTTCAACGGAAGAGAATATGAATTTCCTAGTGAAAAAAGTCAATACAAACGATGTGAATCATCTGTTAATGAACATTGCTGACTTAAAGTACGATATCTTCATAGTGAACGTCTCAAATCCGGGTGTACAGTTCCTCAAGTTAGAAGATGCTGTGACTAATCGAACACCGCCAAGGCGACCACCTAAACCGTCATCGCTGCCAGCAGGTAAGAGTCCTAATAGCCCATTGCTTTCACCAAAACAAAGAAGCCTTCAGATAGAAGAACCGGGAGAAGATCACATTCAACAGTTTTCCTACGAGGTAACGACTCCAATTAGTTTCAAGAAACCGACCTTGAAACCAAAGCCACCAAAGCAGACCATAGAAGGCAAGCAATTTACATCTAATCATCCACCTCATCATATTCCACCTGCAGGAAACCATACGTCCCCTAAAAGCGTAAAGCCGCAGGGAACAGATTGGAAACAACCAAACGATCACGAAATTGGGACTACAGATCCCACAGAATCTTATCACGATGCTAATAACGGGGATAATTCAGCATCTGTTTCTCCACCAAAAGGTCCTACCCCTCCTGTTAGTCCAAGGTTACTGCGTACAAATTGGAAGTCAGAGAATCATGCAAGCAGCGAAATGTCTTCCACAGTGTCTCGTGAAAATCCTCAAGGCCATGGTGCTACCGTAACACCATATATCTCTCCCAAGGGAAGTCTTACCCCTCCTATGAGCCCACGATCACCGTGCACCGATTGGAAGAAGCCAGGGGAGCATGCAAGTAGCGAAAAATCTTCCCCAGAGCCTCGCGAGAATCCCCAAGGCTATGGCGCTACCGTAACACCTGTCCCTCCCAAGGGAAATCTTACCCCTCCTATGAGTCCACGATCACTGCGCACCAATTGGAAAAAGTCAGGGGAGCATGCAAGTAGCGAAAAATCTTCCCCAGAGTCTCATGACAATCCCCAAGGTCATAGCGCTACCGTAACACCTGTCCCTCCCAAGGGAAGTCTTACCCTCCTATGAGTCCACGATCACTGCGCACTAATTGGAAGAAGCCAGGGGAGCATGCAAGTAGTGAAACATCTAACCCAGAGTCTCGTGGCAACCCACAAAGCCATGGCGCTACCGTAACACCTATCTCTCCCAAGGGACCCCCTATGAGTCCACGATCATTGTGCACCAATTGGAAGAAGCCAGGGGAGCATGCAAGCAGTGAAACATCTCCCCCAGATTTTCATGATGATATCAAAGGCGCTACAACCACCTTTTCCCAGGGAGCTCCCGCGACGAATCCTGAAAGTTGGCAACAACCACGTGATCCCATAGCGCCATTAGAGCATCCATCTTCATCAGTAATCTCTTCTCATGATCACAATATTACCAAGTCTTCTGGGAAGCAGGATCTTCTTGTTTCTTTTTCAGCCTCAAATACAGTTCAGAATAGATTTGGTGACAAGAAAACACGTAAGACTTTGCATAAGGAGGTCGTAACAATCAACTTTCAAAAGGGTACGTTAATATTGCTTTACATGTATAGGCCTATAGGGTTTCCAAACCATTGCAGCTAGTCCGGCAAGAAGTACGATTGGCAGCGCGTCCAACCGACAGGAAAAATATAAGGCCTACATGAAGACCATGCCACCCGCTGTGTCGAAGGCCACTTCTATTAGCTGTTAAATGGCAGCGCTCAGGTGGTCACGTGCGTATTTATAAATACGTATTTATAGTAGTCGAAGCATACTGGCCGATGCCATGTCTTAAGCCTTATTTCCTCGGTTAGCAGCCGAGTGTACTACTTGACGGACCAATCGCAGGTAGCTATTGGGTGCTGTGCAATAATTATGGCCCCGGGGAAGGGATGACCTCCCAATTTAAGGGGTCCAAATTGGTAAATGTAGGGGTCCAGAGATCTTTTTCTGCACATAAAGGGAATTTTAAGGGGTTCATATAGCGTAAACGGTACAAGTAGGGGTTCTGGTCCCCGAGACCCCTTAAAACGCCACCCTTGCGGGGAAGGTAAAATTTTGTAAGCCGCAAAGAGGAGAGTAATTTCGGGCAAGCCGATAGGGGGAGAAGCAATTTCTAGCAAACATTTCAAGCACACCTTTTAAATAAAACTCGCTAAAAAGGCTCTGGAAAACAGTACGGAAACGTTTAAATATGCAAAATGTCCTGCTCGCTACATATAGCCTACATGATATACTAGACACATTAAGATTTGCACATTAGGATCCAAAAATATTTGCATGTTCAAATGGCATGAATGGGGGTGGGGGTAGTGGCAAAGAATTTTTGACAGGCGGCGGCGAGGGAAGGGAAACAAGCAATTTCGGCAGGCCGAGGGGGGGGTGGCGCAAGCGTTTTTTGGCACGCCGTTTGGAAATTATACCCGCGGGGCTCAGTCACAACAAAGCCGCGAAACGCTATAGGCTACCGGGACGTGACAGTTAATTTTGCAGCAATTATTTTTCAATTTTGCTTCACACCACCATGACCACTGAACAAACACAATTTCGCAATCGGGGTTAGCCTTTCTCAAAACGAACAGAAAAAACCTATTTATAGATTTAATGGACGACCTGAAGTTTACGAACAGCAAAAGTTACCATGCAGAAAACATGGAAAATATAATACGAAAATGAATATGCAAAGTGTTTCTCTCCCCCTAAAACAAATGTGCAGGTTACTCATTCTTTCATTTCTCTTGACAGTTTTTCATTTGTCCGCCCTATTCCTTTTAAAGGAATTTTTATTTTAGCTTGCAGCAAAAGTAAAACACTAATCAATGTAAAATCAATGCAAGTTGTGGCCTGCTTCATCAGGTCTGTTCTAATTGCTAAAGCAGCCTGCTAAAACGTAAACTTCGTTTTCTGCTTTTATCAGCATACACTTCCATCGTTTCCTTGACATCGGGAAGAAATCTACTTTTTCATCCTCTGTTCTTCATCTATTAGGCCTATAATTATAATCTTCCTCTCCATCCAGGCCCGTATGTAAGGGGGGGGGGGGGTGATGCGGCCGCACCCCTCATGCCCCTCCCCCAAATTAAATTTGCAAAAGTATAAAAAGTCCCAATTTGCGAATCTGTTTTTTATTCTTTTTGGGTCAATAAAAGGTCCAAAATTTGGTAAGAAGGTCCACTTTTCACAAAATCGCCCCATGGAAAAAGGTCCACTTTTTTCAAAATCCGCACCCCAATAAAGAAAATCCTGCGTACGGGCCCGTCTCTCTCTTATCTTCTGGTTCTTCTCTTCCTTTTTCCTCTGCTTCTGCCTGGGCTAGTGCTAGTTTGTGCTCAAATATTGTGAAAAATAATGCCTACACTCACAGGGAAAAGGTAGGCCTATAGGTTCAACTTATATCCGACCCCATGCTTCATAGATCTCCCTAACACATTTTAATTTGTATGACCCTGCAGAAAAAATAAACTGTATTATTATAGCAAAATCAGGAAAAATATGGTCTGAATGGGCCCGACTCGGCTTAATTAAACAATCTCATTGGTACATCCATGTATGTAAGCCATAGGCCATGGGGCTTCACGATTGTTTTCCTCAGAAAGCTTTGCTCGATGCAATATCATGTTTATTGCTATTGTAAGTTGGAACAACGACGAAGGCGACAACGACGACGACAACAAAATTAAT
The DNA here is from genome assembly GCF_039555335.1 of Amphiura filiformis. NCBI lineage: Eukaryota > Metazoa > Echinodermata > Ophiuroidea > Amphilepidida > Amphiuridae > Amphiura > Amphiura filiformis. The sequence goes on along the minus strand of NC_092639.1, from coordinate 55,238,428 downwards.
ACCGTAAAACCCCGTCTATAAGCATGTATAGTGTTTTTTATTAAAGCTTAATTCGAAGCAAGCGTTAATATACCAATACAATAGATCGGTCTTAAAATAATACTTGTTTGTATATGCTTGGATCCGTAATTTATTTGCTCAAATTCCATAATGGCGACTGGATTAATGTAGCTTTCATCAGAAGCACACTATATGCTTGTAGACGGGGTTTTACGGTAATAAAACAACTTATAAACACTGATCACCTTATCTATAAGTTTTATATAATCAATAGGTAAGGAAATGGTCTATCGACATTAAGGGCGAATTTCTCGACGGGTGGCTTAGCAATTGGCTTGTCTAGCCTCAAGGCTTAAGAGGTCGTAAGACCAGGCTTAACTGAAAACGTATGTACCGAAGTACGGCTACCATAGCCTCGAGGCTTCGTTAGCCCGTGGGCCAGGCTTGTAGGATTAGCCCCAGGCTTCAGTAAAATTTGCATTTCTCGAAATCAGTCTTCTGTAGCCGTAGTCTACGCAAGCCTGTTAGACCAGGCTTACAGCGGCTTTTCTTGGCCCTGCCTCAGAGTAGGTCTTAGGTCGTAAGCCTTGGTCTATTTCAATTTACAAATTATTTAAATTGTAAGGCAAAGTTTATCTTTCATATTTTTGACGGTCTTTCAATTAACATGAGTAAGCAGTCGCGTAACTGGGGGGGGAGCTCTTGCCACCCCTCCCCCATGAAAAAGGTAAATTAGGCCTACTTCTGAGAGTTATTAATTAACCTCATATTTGGCCATTTTAACCTTAAAACTCAATTTTTAAGGTTAAATAAATTGCATTAATCCCACTTTTGTACCATTGGCCTATATGTCACCAACTTTAATAGCTTAAATATGGCATTTGTACCATAATTGTTTTTCAATTCCACCTCCACCCCTATGTCAAAAAGAAATCTACGCCAATGTTCCGGGGACACATTCCAAGCAGATCCCATAACTCCTCAGACCCACTCCACCCCTTACAAACCCAAACAGCATGAACGATGCCTGCCCCTCATTTATTATGTTTGCCCCCGCTTTCCCCCACCCCACCCCCAAATGAAAATGTCTAGTTACGCCACTTTGTAAGTTTGTGTAAGTAATTGTTCGATTTAGTTGAACATTTCAGCATTTTATTTTAGTGTTCATTTGAGTTAGTTGAATTTTTTAAAGTAATTTTTGCTATCATCATAAGACCTACTCATTTTGAATGATTTTATTAACAACGAATATAATTTTAAAAAAATTCTTTCATCATCATCATGATCATCATCATCATGATCATCATCATCATCATCATCATCATGATCATGATCATGATCATCATCATCATCATCATCATCATCATCATCATCATCATCATCATCATCATCATCATCATCATGAAGACCTATATGATACCACCAGTCCCTATCCAAGCCTTAATAAGTAGGCCTATTACAATATTATTTTGGAGTGCCTATATTATACCAGGTTGGACATCAATTTAATACGATAGAAGAAGGACAAAATTGGTAAAGATATAGTAAATATTTGACACGAAACAATAATGCATGCAGTATTAAAACTGAATTTACGGATAAGATGCATATAATATTGCTATATCTTCTACTTAAATAATTATAAATATTGTTCCAACAGATAACTTCATGTGAGATCTGAGAAGACTACTGATATCAGCAGTAGATAGCACGTTGGTTGCTTTCCTTTTTAGGGGAATCACAGATTCCTTTCCATTAGGCTTACAGTTTTACCCTTTTTGGGATGCAAAGAAAAAATCACGAGTATAAAGCATAGACGTATCATTCATACAAGTTGGACTCATAAAAAGCCAAGTGGAAATAAAATAATACATAAAAGACACAAAAACAGACACAATATTCTTGCATCGGTATAAGCCCAAGCACAAGACCGCGGGTCCAGGCTAGTCTTTGCGCCGAACATCGCGATAATGAGACGGCAACCTTGTTAGTACGGTAAACCGTGAGGACCGCAGCTTATGTACAATGTACATAAGCTGCGGTACATCTACCTCCAACAGCCTATACAATTAAGTCGCTGGTTGAAAGGGACGAGGTTGTCAAGCGTTAAGCCTGGAAGGCCACTAAGACTAGGTTGAATTTGCGTTGAAGAAATCCGGCTAGAGTTAAGACTCGGGCTTCGAGGGCGGGCTAGGCTTAGTAGCCTCAAGGCCACCTTAAGACTACGGCTTAATAAGACTCCTGTCGGGAAACTCGCCCTAAAGGTCCATTCAGTGATTTGCTCATCCGGACGATCGTAAAAATCATCAAAATTCATATTTTAGTACCTTTGTCATTGTCATAGATGTGCTAGTGGTTCAGCCGAAAGGCATGTAGGCCCCCCTATTTGAGACAAAATAAGGTATTTACATGAATCTGTAATTTATGATGTAAGAATATAACTTATAGCTACATATATTTGAACGAGGCTTCAACTTCGTCCATAGACTATTGCTGTTTTTTCTTCGTTTTTTGCCAAATTGTTCATACCAAAATACCACAAGACAATTTGAATGACTTAAACATTTTTTACACTTGCGCTGGGATCACTGAATGGAACTTTAACTATAACAATATAAATTGTCATTTGTAATAGTATATTAATATCGTGATTTACCAGCAGGCGGTAGTTCGGCAAAGCCAGCATTTTCGCCTCCGATTCCACCCATTCCAACAAAGAAGACCAAGGACCAAGCGAAGCCGCCACCACCACCACTTCCTTCCTATCCTCATCCAGATGATGACGAGGAGAATGATACGGACGAGGAATACAATGATAAGGCGGCAGAGCAGGTGACGTATCCTCCAAGAGGTAAATAGCGCCGCCATTTATATTTCCCCATATACTGGCGAAAAAAAGATTACTATAAACCGTGCTTAAGCAGCAAATAACAAAATGTTTTTAAAACGCTATATAAACACGTTTTGGTTTTGAAATTTAAATGTCGGGCTAGGCTATACTACAATAGGCCTAACATGTTAAGAATGTTGTCAAAATGTTATTGCAAAATATATTTTTGGCAAACATAGGCCTATTTTATTATTATTTAATAACGTTGTGTAAGAATGATTTGCATTTTCAAAAATGTTTTCTGAATGTTATTAAAACGTTTCATACCCTTTACCTTTATGTTAGCCGTAATTGCGACTCTCGTCATTGTGTTCTGCATGAGAACTATTTATAAATGCATAATACATCTAACTTACCGACAGGTGGAGAAGACATTAGGAATGTGACTGTCCCGCCCCTTCCCCCATCTCTATCTACCCATAGCAGAAAACCGCCTCCTCTTCCGCCTCCTCATGAAAAATACGAGAATATGGACGAGAACAACACAGCTGTACCACCAAGACGTCACTTTGAAAAAGGTGATTAAAAGTTTGGACTTATTTCAATAACATTTAGGATGTTACTAACACTAATATTACCAACACCATTTGGCTTCCTTATGACAGTGACGATAACCATATATTTGCTGGAAGCCCTAACCATAACCCTAGCTCTAACCCGTTCCGGCAAATACGGTCACCTCTCAACTGTTTGTCACAGTTACTTCGCACGTGTACAGATCTGGGTACAGATGCACTATCTTTGATCGCGAGTTTACAAGTTTTACAAGTTTACAAGTTTTATTTGTCTCTATGCCACCAAAACATTTGGTATAAGAGAGTTACAATAAGACATAATTATCATAACCTACAATATCATACAATATAATAAAAGTGTCCCAAAAAAAACCCCAACATATATAGACCTATTGCAATGACATCTATATCAGAATATGAGTCAATTAAACTTTTTCATAATACAATGACAAAACTTTACAAGTTTTGATAACTCATTACCTCTCTGGCTGTTAAAAAGAGTGTTCATTAATTTTGAGAGTGTTTGGTCTGGAGATGTAAGTTTGGTCTAGGAACAGCATCCTCTCTTCAGCCAGAGACGGACATTGGAAAAGATAGTGGAACTCGTCCCCAAGTTGAGCATTTGTACACAAAGGGCAAATCGCTATCCCCACTGGAGCATGCACCGACGTCACGGTCACCGTCACGGTTCAACCTCTGGTCGAGTTTTGACTTCATCCCATTGTATTGAACCATTGTTGAAGCATTATTTCTATTGAATTTATTTTCATAACCATAATAACATGCATCTCCTTATCACTTCTTATGTTCTGCATTTTTCTGGAATTGCGAGTAACTAATCCAGAGCTCTTAAAACCTTAACCCCGAAACTAAGCTAACTTAACTGCTTGATAAGCAAACTCAAAGATCTGTTTTCTTCCAAGATGAACTTCCATTAATTTTTACACTATATAACTCAACATTTAAAGCCTTAATGTACGATTTCCTTCAAATTTTAAATTTGTATTACTTTATTCAAAATGCTGAAATATTGGTCGGGAAGGGTTTCTGTCCATTTTGAGCTGAAATAACCAGGTAAAGTGAAAGCAACTCTTAACATGCAGGAGGACATGAATCATAATTATGACTTTATGTTGAACTTTGCTCTGTTGACCTACAAACACAACAAATTTGGCTGATTCCATTTGGGTGTAAGTTGGGACATGTGTAAACATTACAAATATGCCAAAAAATCAGGTTTGATAAGAATTAGCCAATTTCATATTATAAGATTGTACACTGTGGCTCAAAGGGTTCTGGCAGGTTCTAACCATTTGAGAAACGGTTTATGTTTGCTGGCATGATTACATTCACCACAACCATCCTTGTCATCATGTAGTGTGTAGCTATACACCAAGGGGCTGTGCAATAATTATGCGCCCTAGGGAGGGTAAAATTGGGGGGGCAAGCAATATTTGGCAAGCTGAGAGGGGGAGCAGCAATTTTGGCACACATTCATGGGGTGCCTTTTAAATAAAAACGCTCTAAAAAGGCTTAGGAAAACAGTAGTACGGAAGTGCTTTATAAGCAAATTTTCCTGCTCGCTGCGCTCACAACATATATATCTAGACCATTTAAGGTTTGAAAATTGGGATGCCCAAAATTTGGCATGCACAAGGGGGGGGGGGGCAAAGAATTTTTGGCGGGCTGAGGGGGGGGGCAAGCGATTTTGGCAGGCCGAGGGGGGGGCAAGCGATTTTTGGCGAGCCGTTCGAAATTTTACCCCCGGCTCATAATTATTGCACAGCCCCTAACATGCTCAATTAATACTAATTATTCTCAATCTACAGCCGCAAGACCAGACTCTGATTACCTGACACCAAGTCAATCTTTGAATCAAAATGGTATGTACACTTGTCTGAAGGGCAGTAGGCCTATCATGGTTTATATGAATTTCATACAGGGTTCTCACTCACTTTCTTTCTGCATTTTGTACTTGTGCTGGAATCTAAACACCATTGTTCATGATCATATTGTCAGCCTGCTACGCTAAATGCCCAAGCCATTTTTTGTAAATTTTGAGAACAAAGAACAAAATGTAGTTCAAGCATGCATCACTTACATAATGTAATCACCCTAATTATTTCGGATTATTCCCTTTTATTAGTATCATTATCATTTGCTCTTGTGCAAAGATTGGTGAATAAATATGCTCAAAATTACAAAAAATGACTTAGGCAATTAGTAGTAGGCTGACGATATTTATTTACAGACTCACCAATTGACCTTAAGGTGGTTGTATCGACAGACTTTGAAATACATTACTTAACCCTAACAGGACGGTATACTACAAAATACTACTTGATATATGCGCTGTTCGTGCAAGCATCCCACTTGGTGTGATGACGCAATCGCCCTAAGTGATATAGGCACGGTTTCGCTGGCCAGCGAAGCCCAAGACCCGTGGCAAAGTGTCGCCGACCCAGTGCCTGGCATGCGAGGGGTCTTGGGTTCGAATCCCACTCAGAGCAAACAACTTCTTTCCTTCTTTTTCTCTTAATTCCTTCCTTCTTTCCCTTCCCGTCGCCAAAAAGCCCTTAGGCGGTTAGGATTAGAACTGCTTTTTTTATTTGATTTGATTTGTTCGGATTCTGACAACCCTGGATAACCCAAGAAAGCCTCTATTGAAGCTTATTTCCATTGGGGTCTTTTTATTTATTCATGTAAGATACATATTTGGAATGAAATGAGTCGCGCAATCAAATTTTGGAGAAAATCACACAAATGACCAACTTTTTGCATTTAATTTTTGTAAAATTTGTTTTTTGTAATCTAGACACTCCATTCCAGAAACATGACAAAATTGAGCATTACATGAGTTTCCTACAGGGTTCTCATTCATTTTCATTTATCATTTTTCACACAATTATAGATTCCGACAGCGACTTATCCGACTATGAAAACATTGACAGCGATCTATCCGACTATGAAAGAGTTGAGCCTCAAGATGAAGAGGTAGGTCTCACATATTCCTCCTGCTCATACCAGTGGCAGCAGCTCCCCCAATGAGAATCCCTCATCTTACCCCATCCCCGGGATGCTGGACGCACTGATATTTAAGATTTTTAGAACTTTTCGTCAAATTCCTTTATAAGGAACCTCCTGGCTACGCCATTGGCTCACACCATGCAGGCAGAAGGCCATGATATCATTTGAAGACATATGCCGGATGGAAAGAAATGATAGTGGGCATCCACTGGGCTATTCCAGTTGAAATCCATACACCCCCTATGGAAGACTTTAATCTTCCACACAGGGAGTGAATTTCAAATGGAGTCATCCACTTAGTATTATTCTAATTTGAAATTCACAACTCCCTGTGTGAAAGAATAATGTCATGTCTTCCATGGGGGTGTATGGCCCTGGATTTCAACTGGTATAGCAAAGAACCTCCCAGCTCACTGTATTGTCTGATATTAATTAATGGATTGACTTACATTTTCTCACTATTTTCAGCCTTACAGAGCTCCACAAAGTCCACTACCATCACCTACATCTCCTACAACTGCTAATATCTCACCAAAAACTAAAAAGAAATTCAACATCAAAAATAAATTCAGTAAACTGAAGTGGAAAAACTCCAAGAAGGAAATGGCATCTGGTGATATGGCCGATGATGAACTCACTGAAGACCCTTATGCCGAACAACAAGCAGATAGAAGAGTCTCAAAGAAACATTACCGAAGCCCTCATGATGCCCTACCAATGCCAACACAACCTGGACCTTTCTCTATGCCTCCATCACTTCCTGGCCACTTCCTTCCTCCTGGCCGCTCCCTACCTTCTGGCCGCTCACAATTGCCACCTCCTTCCCATAACATTGAAGATTCTGACTCCGACTTATCGGACTATGAGAGAGTAGATGACGACGAACCAAAGGCATCTTGGAAATATGGACAAGGTCAACCAATAAGACTTCAGTCACCACCCAAGCCAGCATCTTCAATGGGTGGAAGCATGAGACAACGTTTACCCGATCCAAATCCAAAGACAGGTGTGCCTTCAAATGTGGGGATAGTTCATCCTTCTTCAGTTCAGATAGTTCCACCTGCCAAGTCATCTAGCGAGGTAAGTGTAATTAGAACCATGATATAGCTCCACATTCTGCTGTATTTTGACATTATCTTGTTGTGACAAACTCAGCAGCAATTTTGAAACATTTTTGAACAGAATTTAACTAATTTAGAAAAGAGGGGGGGGCAGGCAATCTGCATTGTCATCATGCAGTCGTTGTGAGATATTTATAGGTTAAAGTGTATCATTTGTTGGGAGTGAAATTGTACAAAATAATGCACACATACTGTGATGTTGATGTGTCTAATACAGTGGCATAGCGTCATAGGGGCAAGGGGGGCAAGTGCACCCCAATCATTTGCAAAATTTAGAAAATCCCATTGGAAAATTGCCAAAAAATGGCTTGTGCCCCCATTCAGACCTGGTGCACTAATAGGGGGGGTCTAATGACAAGCACATACTGTCACAAGTTGAGTGGGTATGTTTCATTTGACTCACTGGATGCATTTGCCACCTTTCAGGTGATACTTATACTTTGATTTCAATTTATAAAAGGTATTTTAGTTTTACATTGAGGGCAAATCCGGAGTCAACCTTACTCATAGCTTAAGCAAGTCCTTATCTAAACCCAAACTGTAAACTTCAGATACTGAACAGCTGTGAAAAATTACTTTGTGACAGTCTTACACAACTATATTTTAGATAACTAGAAAGAACAAAATCTTTAGAAAAGAAACTGAAACTATCATGTTTATGTAACCTCATAATACTAGAGTATTAATAGTTAAGTATGAATAAGTTAACAATATAAATGCCACACAAAAACAAAGCCCACACTATTGTTTAAAGTGGCCACGGTTCTTAATATGATTAAGAACACGGAAATTGATGCTTCTGAGAATTTAGTAAGCTGAAGTGTACCTTAGTTGTGTAAACAGAATTACAAATTATCCAGAATTTAATGGTTTTGTGCCAAAAAATGACGATATATATTTGCTTAAAAAGTTACCTTTTTTAGAGTCATCATTGAGCAGCGACGTAGCTTGCGACACCATCACGGCGTCTTCATTCAGCGTAGTGATGTTTTGTTTACAATCCTCCGGTCACATGACCACCCGATGGGTGGTCAAGTGTCAGCAGATCATTGTAGATGGCGGGCAGGTCGTATCCGGCATCCCTGTTGGAAGATTGTAAACAAAACATCACTACGCTGAATGAAGACGCCGTGATGGTGTTGCAAGCTACGTCGCTGCTCAATGATGACTGTGAAAAAGGTAACTTTTTAAGCAAATGTCAAACATGACAGAGAATAATCAATATCCATGCTGCTACGATATATATTGTATGAGTAAAAGAAAGCCACCCCAAGAATTTCATATTTTTTGGGTCAGTTGTTAAGTGCAAATAAACACTTGTTGGCATAATGATAATCTTAGATTAGGCCTACCATTATAACAGTACGTTTTGAAATTTAAAGTTGCATTGCTGCAGTGGTTTTGATGAGATGAAGAAACATGTACTTTAAGAATGGCCATGCATAGGATAGTACATACACTTCCAGTAAACCACAAATCACTACGTTTTTGTTGACACCATTTAAATGAAACATATCACGAACGTTAAATTTCACTGGGGTGATGAGAAAAATATGCACTTTCTTCAAATACCAAAATCTCAGTTTTGATGAATAAAAATGGGGGGAGGGATGAGGCTATCAATGGGGGCATGGAACTTCAAAATGGACTGAATATCTTTTTCTTACTGTACATCTCCGTTAAGAATTATGACCAAACAAGTGTGGACTTTCTTTTTGTGCAGTGTGTATAATAACTCATCATAACACTATGATCTAAAACATGCTAACTGTAATGACCGAGTTCTTTAACCCCCATTCACTTCTACACTCATAGAATGACCTTTGAATATGTTGAGGACCAAACTCATACTCCATATATTGAGGTCAACATTTAAGCTAATTAGGTTACTGAACGTCACCACTGGGTATGAGGTTATCTTGGCCCATAATATCTATTCCTCTTTCCTTTCCTGCAGGAATTTCCAAGGGAGTTGTGTCATCTCAGCGTAGAAGCTGTAGCAGAAACACTACGCAAGTTAAAGATGCCAGACAATGTGGTGGAGAACTTCAGAGATGCTCAAATAGATGGACAAATTTTTGTCTGTTTAGATGATAATATGCTGGATCAATTGGAAGTCGGTTCACTTCATAAACTGAAAATTATCAAGTTCAAAAATGGATGGCGCCCTAATCACACTTAGAGAGGTCTTTTAAGACTCTTTAACGAGCATGACGTGATTTTTCAACTGTACTTTGAACAGTTAGTATTCCTTATTTTTTAAGTCTGAGCTTTTTGTATATAAACTGATTTAATAAACAAACTGAAATGGTAGAGTGACAATTGGTTAAATACCACTAATTATGTATTACACGGGTTTCAATGAGAAAATGGCTAATTTTGGGTGGAATTTTCTCATATTCAGAACTCTCACAGCTAAATGGCACTACTATCAGGTGAAACTATATGCTTTAGATGCCAAATGATCAAAAACTCAACATAGGTTGACCTGAGACTTTTCTTGTTTTAACGCACTGAACCGTAAACACCTTAAAATGGCAGTGCACCCTCGAAGCTGAAAGTTACAATATGGTAGGGCGAATATTTACTAAAAACAGTAATACAGTAAGCAAAAGAATTTAAGGTACCAGTTGTGTTCACCCCTGTATATCCTAAATAAAGACAAATATGGCAAAATTAAAACAAACAGACAATACCTGTACACTTTAGCTTTGATTCAAGACCTCTGTTGAAATTGGTTGAGAATTAAGGGAACGGCGATCTAAAACATAAGAAACAAATCAAAAGTTGCACTTTGTGTTTGTGTCTAATCAATGAATGCACAACGCTAGTTTTAAAATGCTAATCAATGGAAGCACTGTGCTAGTTCTCTTGTTGGAGAACGCTATGCGTACAAAATCAATAGGGCATGCAATGGAGCAAACTGCAACTTTTGAATTTGAATCTTTTGTGGGTTTTTGGATCGTCATGTCTTTATTTCTTAAACGATTTTGACGAAAGAGCTAAATTCCGATGATGACATATCTGTCATTGTTTAGGGTATACAGGGGGTGAATCTAACTGGTACCTTAATTCTTTTGCTTACTGTATTTTATACATGTATGTTGGGTTACATCAAGGTCACAAAAACATTTTTAAAATGTTTTATATGAAAAGCACTACAACAACATGTTAAAATTGTTGTCAAAATTATATTGCAAAATATTTTTTGACACGTTTGCAAAATATGTTGCCAAAACTTAAATAACATTAATGTTTTGCAGCAATGTTGTACCCTTAAATTAATATGACCCAACATTTAAATGGTTTCTGTAAAACATTTTGTATTTCCTGGATTATACTCATGCAGAATAAGGATGATCAGCTTTAATAATTTTATGTGACATAAAATAACACCATGTTGGATTTTGCTGGGGCAGATTCAAATTGGTGCGTTTACGTGGTTGTGTCACCACATGGACAAATCACTTTTCTACGCACATGTATAATACACCCCACACGTTTATGTTAGTACGCATTATTTGATCTGCTACTGTGAAATCCAACATGGCATTACTCTCAACTTCAGGCAGGACACACTATAAGTCAGTTCGGTACAATTACCGAATAGGGTGCAACTTGCTAGACTTGAGTCCAGTCCTCGTTTACGGAGTTTAGGGTTAGGGTTTAGGGTTGGGGTAGGGCAGTCTTGTAATTAGACTAGTAAAGTTGCACCCTATTCTGCAGTCGCTCCGTCAGTTCATTATAACTCAACAACTTCTTTCCACACTTTCTGAAAATAACTACACAAAAAACACTGCTATACATGATTTTATCAATTTATTCTTGCCAATAACATAATTCAATAAATAAATCATCAATACATTTTGTTTAATAATAATTCACAGCTGACAGATATATATATATTACTTCTATTTATCAAAATTGTATTGTAAATACTTTTGCACAATCTATTTATGGCACACCAGCCATACATGATACCACATCAGAGGTTGTTTAAATGTAAGCCCAGAATACATTGCAGCATAGACCCTGGAATGCAGCCACTGACAGCATGTTTGAGAAACACATGGTTATTTTCAGAAAATATCACACTGGGCTCCTGCTGTGCATGGTCAAGGTTGTTATACAACAAGATAAGCTATGTGTCTGCATGCATGCATGTGCAAGAAAACTTTGCTGGTCCACCTTCTTTTCCCAAGCATTTAAAATAGCTAAAATTGTTTTAAAAACACACAACTTTTTAACTTTCTTGGTAGCAATGTATCCACAAACATTAACCCGTACCCAATTATCAATTCAAAACATAAAAGTCTCGATGAATATTCCATCAAAACTACTGGTTCTTATTTTGTACATAAATTTGAATGTGAAATGGTGTTGAAATGGCTCCTTTATTACATTGCACATAATAACATACTGCATGCTGGGATTACATTGAATCAACCTCTGATACCACATTATCTTTCCAAAAAACACCAAATTGTGTGATTTTGAAGCACTTTCAAAAACAATTTGTCTAACCCAAAATATTTGTTCTCCTAAAAATTAGGGTACAACATTTGTTTTGGCTTAAGCGGCATATGTATTGTACTAAATAAACTCTTCAACAGAAGTTTAGAAAGTTTCTTCAAGCATCAGATTATTTGTGACATGTTCATATCGTTGCATATCAATACATTGAAACAATCACTTTAATAATAAGCATGGGTAAAAAGCAGTAAAGTCAAAAATACAGAACAATTTGGAGTAATGAATTAAAGAGTTGACAGGAGTTATAGGAGTTAATGCTTTTTGCTGTTTCAGTGTGCATGTTCTCACCATTGATGGTTTGGTGAACTGTCATGTAACGTGGATGTAAGCGTGATCCTAAAAAATGCCTTTCACGGTGACCCAAACTATTTACAAGACCTCTTCTGCATTGAGGCTGGCCTTCCCTTTTAAAGGGAATTTTTATCATGGCTGTGTACATGTCTTGTGAATTGACCATTAATAGCAGGTGGAAAAACCATAGGCAGCCACAACAGCCAGGCACATCATCCTCCTGCTGCTCACCAGCAGCCTGTTCACGTGTTGATGTGGAATGGCATTCCATTCTTCAACCAGGATTCGTTGCAGGTCATTCAATGTGGTTGCATTGGCTGCTCTGGCATGCACAGCATCTATTGATATGCATTACAATATGAACAGGTCACAAATAATCTGAGATATGGATGCTTGAAAAAACTTTTTAAAAGAATTATTATCTGACATAAACTCCTCAACAAAAGTTTAGAAAGTTTTTTTCAAGCATCCATAACTCTTTACTGCAATTTTTTGATGGGCCAAGTTGTTGTTGCCAGTTCCTACCCACACTTGTACCTTAACAATACATGACAATTTTCATAGTAGTGACGTATCACATCCTCTCATCCTGATTCAGTTCAGTTTGACCACAAATCCCGGAGAGTGGATTTGGTTAACTTTTCATCCATTCAATGAACATCCTGATTATGTCACTCTATGATGTCACTACTATAAATAGCCCAGTTTGGATGTTATAACTAAGAACTCTTGCTAGTTGTAATTGAATACAGGAAATCCTCTGTCAATTCAAAGATGACAATATATTTCACATTGACCCAATAATAACAGTGAGAAAAATACTGAGAATTTTTAATATAAATAAAATTCACAACCCTACATAGAGGCAGTGGCATAATAGGGTCAGTAGCACCCAGGGCAAGAAACAAAATTGGTGCCCCTACCCCCACCCCAGAATATCTTAGACGCGGGCAGTGGCGTAGCTAGGGGTTGTGACGCCCAGGGCTAAGGATACATAATGCCCCCAATTCTTGATACAATTCGCCGCTAAGGGTAGCACCGGGGCGCGGCCCCCCCCCCCCCGCCCCCTAGTTTCCCCACTGCATAGAAGAACATGTTGCTATAGGTTGGAAACATACGTTTTAAAAAAAGGGGGAAATGTCTCAAAAATGATCTTTGCGGCATGCTACTATGCAGTTATTTTTTTTAGTAAACATTGGTAAATAATTTCAAAAATATATCAACATACAGGATTTTAAGTTTGTTGAACAATTTAATATACGAACAAAGTAAACATTCATACATAAGTAACATGACTTATATGTGATGCGATCAAGCAAAATCAGTCGGAACTCGGAAATATTGATTTTGAGATATAGCCAAACAAAGGAAATTTCCTTTTGTTTCCTCTTGTTTTGGAAACTCTTTAATTCCTCATATCTTTGGAACTGGTTGTTCAAGTGTAACAGGGTTTTCTGCAAAATACAGCCTTGCAAATGTTAGTTATTATCATATAAGGAACTGAAAATTTAATATTTCCAAGTTCCAACTGATTTAGCTTGATCGCATCACATTATGTGCATATGTGCATGATACATGTATATTGGCACAATTGTTGCATACATGTACTTCATACATTTCAATCAAATCAGTACTTTCAACATTATATTTTCTAATATAAGTTTCTCACATACATACTATTAGTTGAATCTTATCAAAGTATTATAACTAGGTTTTTTCCCACTAATTATACAATTAATTGGGCTGATCCAAATGTGATTGACTTTGATATTGTGTGTTTTTAATAAGTACGGTCACACGTTTTTAGATGCTGTATTATTTACGCTGTACATTATATACCCAGGATTCAATAAGTTTATTTTACACAGATATTAAAGTATGACAGATACTTTTCGCCTAAAATACCTACACCAAATATCAGTGTTTTTTGTGTGTCAATATTCAAGTACATTGGGCTGGTCCAAACATGTGAACTTTGATTATCTTGATTGTTTTAGACTTTGTTACATTATGTAAATATGGATTTTATTTTCAACCTGTACTAAATGTTACATGTACCCAGTATTCAGTAAATTTATTTTATCCAGATATTAAAGTGTAAAACGTTTATTTATACAGATATTAAAGTGTAAACATATACTGAAGTATTGATTCTTCTTTGTTTATTTGTTTTGCATATCACATTTCGTTTTAAAGCAATCCTGTCCAAAAGCTTTGCATATCATGATATTGATACATTCGCAATTTTCATACATCACTGTCACAAAGAAAGCCCGCAGAAAAGGAAGTGCCAAAACGGCTTATTTTGGTGAAATGACATGACATGACAATAATCTCCCACACAGGTAGTCACCCATTCAAGTAACATTTAAAATTCACACTCCCTATGTGGCAGATTACAGATTCGGATTTGAACTGGAATTGCAAATTACGGCATGTTTTGTACACTACATTCAAACAATATTTCAATTCCAGTTCAAATTTGTACACCATACCCTAAATCTCCCACACACGGTCACAGTGTAGACTGCAAATGGAGGATCATTTAGGCAACTCTATTTGTAATACATGCTCCCTGTGTGGAAGATTAAGAATCAGTGATGGTGCCACGGGGGGGGTGGGTGGGTGGGGGGGCATGGGGGACAAGTCGTCACTCTTGCACCCCTGTTGCCCTCCAGAACCCCCCGCTGAAATTCACTTTTCCCCTAATGCCCCCCCCCAAAATTTTCCTGGCACCGCCAATGTTAAGAACATGTCTTCCATTGGGGTGTATAGATATCAATTGGTATAGCCCAATGCACTGACAAACAAGTACACATTTCCTTCATAACTTAATAAGAAATGTAGTTTTGATGGTTTAAAACCACTACAAGGATAAGATGTGAAATAAAAATAAAAATTTATAAATATCTGATTATACCCTTATGCAACGTACAGTACAAGTATTTTTTAAAAAATGACAAAAATATGATGGCAAAATGCAATAGTTGTATGACATCTACCATTTCTCTCTACATATTGCAAATAATAAAAATAAATATATAAGCTTTAAAAACTTTGAAACTACATTTAACACTAAACATTGCAAAACGTTATGACTAATCAAACTACAATCAAAGAAATATATAGTTGGCACACTTTGACAATATGTTGTAACTCTTCATTGTTGCTCTGAGACTTCAGTGAAATTAGTATAACTATGTTTAATGAGAGGTACAAACCTTCCCCTTTCCCCTTCCCTTCCCCATTCCCCCTCAACCAATGTTGGGGGGACTGGAGAGCCCAATGTCAAAATTGCTTTCATCAACATTGAATGGGGGAGAGGGGCAGCGATTTATAGTTATTATGCCAGAGTGTGGTGTCAACATTAATTTCTTTGATTGTAGACAACAACCCCAATTCAAAGAAATATTGTATCATTTGCACCCCAAATTTGATTTAATTGCGGGTAACATTTATTGGTTCCCTGCGTACTAAATGTCATTTACAAAAGTTTCGCTCAAAACCATTGAAACCTTAACAAGAAATAAGCATGGAACAATATAAAGGAAATACCCAGCACACACATATATTTTTAAAAAACATTTTGTTAACATTTCCAAGAGTATCCTCTTGAAAATGTTACGAAAATGCTTTGCGTTTGCTGGGTATATAAATATTGTTCTCTAAATATTGCAAATGATAATAAAGAAGTTGAAAATAAACAAAAAGCTTCAAATGTTGTTTCAAATAATAGCTAAAAATCAAATATAAGTCAATAGACTACAACAAATTTACTTGAGAAGTTCCACAGGAAATAAATATAGCATACCTCCCATACCATACCATTTAGTGTCAAATCCAGGCCCATATCCAGGTTTAGGGGCAAACTGACTCCCCTCCCGGTCCACATTGTTTAAGTCCTGCACCCCCTCTCCCCACATAATTCCTGGGTAAATACAGAGAGATTCAAAAACAAATAAACATGAAAATAAAAAGTATATATGTACATGCAAGTACAAGCACCAGAAGCTAATAAAACCCAGTGTGAACATAAAATATATTAAAACGTCAATATCATCTAGTTTTACTGAAAAAGCACATCCTATATTTTGTATATTTGGTGATAATAAGCATTTATCAAGGTGATATCATAATATACAGAGTACAGAGATCACAATTTACAAAAAGCTTCAGAAAGTTCTTGATATTGTTGGTAAATACTTCATTTGTCAATACATAAATGTAAGCAAATACACATTCAATTTTACATAATGAAATATTTTAACATAATTTATCTTTTTAAAGAAGTATGGTCCAAGTTCCTACTCCCACTTGTATATTGTCATGTTAGTATTAGGCTATTCAGTTTCAAACTTACACCCCCCTATGGAAAACACATTCTTAATCTCCCTCACAAGGGGTGTACATTTCAAATGGAATTACCCAATCAAGTAACCCTATATGAAATGTGGAATTCACACTCCCTGTATGGAGGATTTATGTCTTTCATAGGGGGTATGGATTTCAACTGGAATAGCCCATTTTAAAACTTTTTGCATATCATAGCCAAAATGTGAATTAAAATGGGTTAACCTATTCTAGACCCATCTTGGCTTGCAGACCTCATTTTTCTCAAGGTAGATGAGAAAATTGGCTTGCAAATTCCAAATCTTTCAGGCCAAATATTTCACAAGAATAAGAAAATGATTTTGATGGAGCAAAAGTGGCGACAAAATTTGCTGATTGGACCCTACTCCTTTAGTCCAACACATTGACAAAATGCATTGTTAATTGAGGTATTAAACATATCGCTATTATTGAAAATAACAAAGCTGACTGTATCAAATATTTGCGTAGTTTCATTGTTACTTACTCAACATGTGAAAGTCTGGTCTGCACAAATATAAAACAAATTCATTGCACAGTTATTGGGCTTTTCCAGAAATTGACTGCAGCCCCCTCAAGAAGACATGTAAATTTTTTGCTTGGGGGATTCCCAGACCAGAATTTCATTGGAAAAAATATAGGAATTCCCAGTTTGGGGAAAATCTTCAGGAATCCCATGTCTCCTATAGCGGATGCAATTAATTGTTAGAATAGCCCATTTTAGTGTTCTAGTTTCATATAGCAAAATGTGTTGTATTTTGTTGCCTTAGCAACATGAAAACAGAGATCATAATCAAACATCAAACAGAAACCATTTATCACACTGCTCAATGTCACATACAATAAAAGTGGAAACTACGGAATTACAACTTTGATAGCGTGCATCATATCATGTAAAACAAGCCAATTCAATGCTTACATTTATACCGTTCATAAAAATATGGTGGAAGCAGACCTCTTAATAGAATGTACTACTAGCATCCAAGTACTGAAGTAGCTGCCCTATGATTAGAGGTGATCTCTTTTTTTTCTCTTCAAATGTTGGGTTTTTAACATTGTTTATACCTTTTGTGTTATTCCTCCATTGGATGTTGTGTTACATTTTCCCTGTTTTTACTTTTACCTCCCTAATAACTTTCATCAATACAATTTACAAATAGCTGCCTCAAATTTTGATATCATTATTATAATAGAGTATTCATTTTGGGCATGATGAGCGACTCAGGCTGGCAGTACTAAGATAATAATAGAAGCATGAATCTCCCAGAGATGGAGAAGATCAAGAGTCCTCAAGCAGGAACATTTCCTGAACATCGTAGAGCGTGAATTCAATAGAGAGGAGATTTCGACCGAGGACATTATTGGAGAAGATTGGCTGTAATGTTTGATGTATGGTAGTCCATGCATTACTTATTCCATTTACCCAGCAGATGCATTATCCCAGTGACCCCATGCAACTGGTATTTTCTCACACCAAGACAATGCAGACTATTTGTAATTTGTTGCTAAGCTGTGTTACAAGACATTTAATTGACAAGGGTGTGACAATTGGCTAGAGTCGCAATGACTTCCATACAACTTTTTCTCCAGAAGGGCTAAGCAGAATCATTTAAATGTTGCAGAGTGTGCGATATGTCATTTGGCCTGAACCAAGCAAAATGAAACAGACCTGCATGGGGAAGGCAATTAGAATGAGTTATTGTCCGCCATCTAAGCGACCGGTATGATCTCTTCCCATCTCTTTATAGCCATATATATGACAGTCAATTGGATGTGGAGAATCCCTCATCACAATTTAGTGAAGATGGCAGTACAGATATTTCATCAATAAGGCAAAAATTTGTGGCAAAGAAGTGTACGGAAAAATATGGGCAACAAATGTACATATGATTATGAATGTCAGGAATGGCATTCTTTCTGACAACACAGAACATGCAACTTCACATTTTGGCGCACATTGCCTCAATATCCATTCATCTTGGGCTCTGTCATCAAAGTATCCAATGCCAAAATAGGGAGAACAACTGACAAAATGCCCAAAATTACCTGCTAAACAGGGACTACAATAGAGGTATATGCAATCAGTAAATCTGACAATGATATTCATCTGTTATCATTATTTTGTACAGAATGCCAAACATATGAAACAAGTACTTCAACCCAGATGGATCCATATTATGCAAGCACCTGTGTGAAGGCAAAGCCAAAGCGGATGCATACTTAGCTAGGAGCCGGTACGATTCTGAATGCGTGCAAAGACTTGAACACAATTACAGGGGCCCAAGTCAAAGTCCAAATAAAACCTACATGGTTGCATGGCAAACCCAAGCAGTATGTAACTTGGGTTTCCCCAAGACCTGGTACCCACAGTGCCTGCAGCACCTGCACTCGCTGAACCTGCACCTGGCCATGCACAACCTGCAACCCCAAGTCCACAGAAGAGACTGCAGGTGGAACAAGTGGTCACCAGACGTGTAAACCGAGACACATGCAGGATTTATGGGATAACATATGGTACAGCTGCTAACAACACTCTCCCAGGTATCTTTCTTTTCCAGAACGTTTGTCCTGTTTCTATGCTGTGCCTGTTTAAACCTTAGACTATATGTCTCATCATTATGTCCAAGGGTGCCAGTATATAGAAGGAGAACGAGAATGGACCCTACTTTCGGATGCTGCAACAATAGCTTGCCTCTCTTCACTATCTTGAGGACGTGTACACATTTGGATTTTTCTCTGACCTGTTTTCAACTTTTGCTAATGTTGATGGATTTGACTGATTAGGGTAAAGTGGGGCATTAGGGACCCCCATTTTTAGTTTTCATCACACCTGACTTTTATTTAATACTTGTTTCTGTTTTTAATGGTTTCACTTGACAGACCTGTTATTCAGCTATGTACAGCAGAAAAAAATCTGCCAAAAATGCATTCATTTTCAAGCACCATGCATTTATTTACAGTGACATCAAGTGGTCCTTATTGCCCCGATGGTGGGGCATTAGGTACCACCAACTAGTGTCATGTTTGTTGACCATTTTGAGACCTTTGATTGTTCTTAAGAGTTTCTTTTTCAAAGTCTTATATCAGCATGGTGTTTATTTTATGTGAGGAACAACTGACACATGCAGTCCTGGCCTTTCCAGTCCTCTTCCGAGCCCACAACTTCTCCATATGCAAAATGCCAGAAAAGTTTACAAAACATGCACTCGAGTCAACCACAACCAACATGACCATGTCCTCCAGTCCACAATCAGGACATATTTTGTCAGGATCATCTTCGTTGTCCACTTTTTGTTTCTTTGTCTTCTTTTACTGGCTTGGTTTTAGGGTTCTTGTTATTTTTGTTGGTTGGTTTTGACTTCTTGTTCAGCTGCTGCTTATTCTGGAGTGCAGCAGCATATTGTACAAACGGGGCATTAAGGACCACTTCTAACTTCATTATATGGCTATGATTTGACCCTAAAATGTCATAGTTGGGTAATTTACCTTACAACAAACCCATTATGACATAAAACAAGCACAAACTTTAAAAGTTGTTGTTGGACAACCGATTCATACATGGGAAATCACCGATATTTCACTGAAAACGTAGTATGGGGCATTAGGGACCACCAGATATCGCAAAAATCACAAAATTGCAAAATTTTCTTTAAAAGTACATATAAGGTATATTTTCTGTTAATTATCTATTTTTACAATACTAATAAGCAATGTTAATGTAATTCATTATACAATTGTGGTCTTAGTGCAATCTTCAAACAAGCACACCATAATCTGTAATTTACTAAGAGGCCTAGCGAAAGTGGTGACGTACATCAGTCGGAAGTCCACTTTCAACATGACATTTTTTTTCTTCAAATCATTTAATAAGACAAATAAATCTTGATATATGCTTGCCAATGTGTACTCTATCAGATGAAACTATCAAAAGTTGTTGATCTATACCTCATGTGGAAAAAAAGTATGTTCAATGACGTACTTTATCTAGTCCGAGATACTAAAAAGTTCAGCGTGTACTTTGAAGATGTCTGCCAAGATGATGTTTGGGTCAAACTGCAAGGAGCAACTAACATGAGTGTTACATAAGCACTGATCATTTTTAATGAGTAGCTATTATAAACCACTCTTGCAAGGCATATTTAAAATAATGGTCAGGATTCCCTAATATGCATAATAATTACTTGTTTATTGATTGGTACTTAATACCCCATGGTACTTAATGCCCCGCTTTACCCTAATTATAGGCTCTTGATATTGCAAATGTCGAACATGACCAGTATGGACCTTAAAGCAGACCAAGAGCTGAACTTGAACTGATATTATTAATTGACCTTGCGGAGTAATTATTTCTGAAAATGGTTAGATTGGATTATGATCTGGACTTAATGAACTGTGATGCGAAGGGCTTGGATAAACAGTCATTATGCCACTATATGAGGTATACTAAGAACCACAACCATTTTCATACTAGTTTTTGTATGCTTGTATCATATATTTATGTTTGCTTTCATTTTTTCCCGTAATTGCTACATTTTAGGCCCAATTGTTGATATTGCCATTACACGATACCATACCTCTATCCCATTTCTATAGCTTTCTATCCCATTACATTACCCTCTTGATAACATGCCCGATAACACAGAACCTGGTGCCAGTTCCTCTAGTGGGGGTAATGTTTCAGGCGGGCCTGGTGGCGGCGCTGCTAGCAATGGGGGTGCGGCGAATGTTTCTTTACATCGCCGTGCACCTGTTGAGCTCCTGAAGCCCTTCTCAGGGACTGAGGTTGAGGATTTCAACCAGTGGTGTAGGCGTTTCGAGGTTGCCATGGCAGCTGCAAATGACACCGAGCTCGCGAAGCCCCTACCAACACGGTTAGGGGGGCCAGCCTTCACTTTCTGGGATGGGCTGGAGGATGCCGTGAAGGCGGATTATACCCAGGGAGCAAAACGCTCTTACATGCCGTTTTCAATAGACGGCATGCAATTCAAGCCTTCCAAAACAACATGGCGGCAAGGATGAGCCGTCCCCTGGAGCCCCTACAGGTATACATAGCCGACATTCGGCGCCTTGTCCAGGAGGCATACCCTACATACAATGAGGCGTGTCAGGAGGATGAAGTGTTCTGCCGCTTCCTGGCTGGGCTGGAGCTGACCTTGAAGGCCAAAATTGTGGAGCATGGTGCTACCGCCATCTCACAGGCAGTGGAGATTGGGCAGAGAATAGAGGGAGCTGCAACACTCACTGCTCCACCTCCAGTGATGGTGGCTGCAGTGACGTCTCCTTCTCGTCCTCCACCATCAGACTCTGCTTCTTCAGAGGTCATGGCAGCCATCCTGACAGAGCTGCGGCATATGAATGCTGTTGTTAGCAAGCTGTCAGGGAAAGTTGCTTCACTTGAGGTTCAGGAATCTTCTCCCAACCAGCACCATGATTGCTGATGGTCTTCCCAACAGGGTAGGAGTCAATCCAGGTCACCATCTCCTGGAGGCTACATGCACCGCCGATTAATGAGTCCGCAGTCTTGCGACTCTGGGCGTGACAATCAATCTAGTAGAGATCACAACTTCCAGTCAGGCCGGTGCAACAGCAGTCCCCATGGGAGTCCTCAAGGTAGGTCTCAAGATTGATCTCACAAGCGCTACAGGTCACCAAGTCCTGGGTACAACTCCAGGCAATCTAGGCCAATGCCCCGATGGGTATCTTTTCATGTACTGGGAAAATGGTATTAGCTGACGACGCGGGCCAGCTGTCAACTTCGTCAAATGTATCACATGTAAATACTCTCCATGCCTCATCTTTTATGTCCCCCCCCCGTGACAAATCGGTGTCTCAGTATATCGTTGGAAAACTTGGTTGGAAAGAGGTTCCAATGCAGATCATGTTGCAGATGTATCAGTTGTGTCATCACACTCTTTAGCACAGCTGGACTCTGAAAGATCATGGAAATCTCATCTCATCAGTTACCTGCAAGACCGTCACCCCATGTCCTAGTTATGTCCAAAGTTATGGAAAAACAATGCAAGTTGGATAGAGAAGAAAAACTGAGATGGAAAAAGGAGCATTTAAAGATAGAAATGCAGTTAGCTGTGACAAAAGGGGGGAGAGCTATTGTGGGGTATACACTCATTCCCGATGGTCGTCTGGTATTTTATTATTTTTATGCATGAATCCGTTTTACATCAGGTGTTTGGAGGCATTGAAGAAGATGGAAGAGGGACTTTTCTTGTGTGTTGAGCGCATAAGTGTTGTCAAAAGCCATCAAAAAGTGGATTTTACCAGGTACTATTATCATCTCAGGTGGATGGAAAGCATTATTGCAAACTGTTGAAGATGACAAACACTTGGATGAATACGAAATCGACAGTATAGTTGATACTCTAATCAACAATAGCCATCAAGTAACAGTGTACGATTCAAGGGCTATGGTTCAAATGATGATGAATGGCCTCAATCGACTACACATTCAACCATGAAATTCATTTCGAAAGCACATCTTTCGCATTTTGAGGTGTATAGTACATCCTTTTTTCGTATAGACTGAAGCCAAGTTTGTGCTCCGCAGAGCGAGTTGGGTGAGGTACATCCTCTTTTGTATAGACTGAAGCCAAGCTCAAGCTCCACAGTGTGAGTTGAGTGTAGATCATCTTTTTGCTACCTAGATTGAAGCCAAGTTCAAGCTCAGCAGTGCGAGTTGTGTGTAGTACATCCTCTTTTCGTATAGACTGAAACCCAAGTTCGAACTGAAGCATCACTTGTGATGAAGAAACTGAAAAGGAGGTGCCAAGAGAGGAAATTGAGACACTAAAGAGAAAGTTAAAGATGGAAAAAACCTTGCGTTGCCAAGTTTTCAGCTCATTGGCAATATAGGCAGGATCTTTGATACAACTTCAAATTTTGAAGAACAGATTGCCTCATTTCAGAAGAGGGCAGTTGAGTCAGAAGACTTGTCAGTGGAACATATGGCTGAATCACTCTATATAAGCTAGGGGATGAGGAGGATGCCCTTATGGAATTTACAAATCCAGAGAGGAAACCCCTTCCTTCGTTGAAGATTGTTCTGAGGGAGACGGGTATACTCGTGTCACTTCCAGATCACACAAACATTATGTGGAATATAGGGGGTGATAAGGGAAAATACTATTACACCTTACATCGTGACAGAGTATGTCAAAGGATTAACACTCTTTCAGGTCCTCAGCACAGAAAACAAAACAGTCTTAAGTATGTTGCACACAATGCTAACTGAAAAAATAGTCCAGATAGAAATGATGATGCCAAGAATAGCTGATGTGGCTAAGAGAAGAAGCTGAAGTTCATGACCTACTCGACCTAATCGGCAGTATAGTTGATACTCAAATCAACAATAGCCATTTAAGTAACAGAGTACAGGATTTGATTCAAGGGCTATGGTTCAAATGATGACGAATGGCTTCCATCGACTACATTCAACCTGGAAATTCATTTAGGTGCTAAGAGAGGAAATGAAGACACTAAAGAGAAAGTTAAAGTGGGGAGAAACCTTGCGTTGCCACGTTTTTCGGCCAATTGGCAAATAAAGGCAGGATCTTTGGTACAACAAATTTTGAAGAAAAGATTGCCTCAGAAGAGGGCAGTTGAGCGAAGACTTGTCAGCAGAACATATGGCCGATTCACTCTATATAAGCCTGGGGAGGAGGTTGCCCTTAAGGAATTTACAAATCCAGAGAGGAAACCCTCGCTGAAGAAGATTGTTCTGATGGAGACCAACATACCAACATATGTGGAATGAAGGAGGGTGATAAGGGAAGATACTATTACACCTTACATCGTGACAGAGTATGTCATAGGGTTAACACTCTTTCAGGTCCTCAGCACGGAAAACAAAACGGTGTTAAAGATAAGGAGGTAAAGCATGTTGCACAAAATGCTAACTGAAAAAATAGTTCAGATAGAAATGATGATGCCACAAAACGCTGATGTGGCTAACAGAAGAAGCTTAAGTTCATGACCTACTTCTATTTTATATGGATGTCCTAGCAGCTGTAAGTGCCATCTCCCAAACCTTTCACCAAGCTGGCGTCTCCCTCCATGAGGCGAAAGAGGTTGTCAGTGTCCAACCAAGTTCCTTGCAAGCACAGCATTGGAGTGTCAATACCCACATGATCAACAAGTTCCGCAACGATCTGACGGAAGTTATCTTTTCAGGTAAGCGGGGCAAGCACTGCATTGGCAAGTTATCCACCAAAAATAGGATCCCTTACAGGACTGTATGACAAAATTGATGAGGAACATTTAATTGAGGATCAGAAGGTTCTGTACACCTGTGAAGCAAATGCTCAAACTGAATTGAGGTAAATTTGAAAATAGTCAAGATAGAAATGATGATGATAAGAAAAGCTGCAGTTCATGACTTACTTCCATTTTATATGGATGTCCTAGTAGCTGTAAGTGCCATCTCCCAAACCTTTCACCAAGCTGGCGTCTCCCTCCATGAGGCGAAAGAGGTTGTCAGTGTCCAACCAAGTTCCTTGCAAGCACAGCATTGCAGTGTCAATACCCACATGATCAACAAGTTCGCAACGATCTGACGGAAGTTATCTTTTCAGGTAAGCGGGGCAAGCACTGCATTGGCAAGTTATCCACCAAAAATAGGATCCCTTACAGGACTGTATGACAAAATTGATGAAGAACATTTAATTGAGGATCAGAAGGTTCTGTACACCTGTGAAGCAAATGCTCAAACTGAATTGAGGTAAATTTGAAAATAGTCCAGATAGAAATGATGATGATGACAAGAAAAGCTGCAGTTCATGACTTACTTCCATTTTATATGGATGTCCTAGTAGCTGTAAGTGCCATCTCCCAAACCTTTCACCAAGCTGGCGTCTCCCTCCATGAGGCGAAACAGGTTGTCAGTGTCCAACCAAGTTCCTTGCAAGCACAGCATTGGAGTGTCAATACACACATGATCAACAAGTTCCGCAACGATCTGACAGAAGTTATCTTTTCAGGTAAGTGGGGCAAGCACTGCATTGGCAAGTTATCCACCAAAAATAGGGTCCCTTACAGGACTGTATGACAAAATTGATGAGGAACATTTAATTGAGGATCAGAAGGTTCTGTACACCTGTGATGCAAATGCTCAAACTGAATTGACGTAAATTTGAAAATAGTCCAGATAGAAATGATGATGATGACAAGAAAAGCTGCAGTTCATGACTTACTTCCATTTTATATGGATGTCCTAGTAGCTGTAAGTGCCATCTCCCAAACCTTTCACCAAGCTGGCGTCTCCCTCCATGAGGCGAAAGAGGTTGTCAGTGTCCAACCAAGTTCCTTGCAAGCACAGCATTGGAATGTCAATACCCACATGATCAACAAGTTCCGCAACGATCTGACATCTACAGAAGATGCCACCACATGCTACAGAGAAGTGGATATGGTAGGATGTGTAGAAGAGATAGAGGCATTACTAACTACGGAGAAGGACAGTGCCATCACATCTGTGATAGCAAAACTTAATGAATGTTTCACTGACTTCCAAGATCATCCAATCTTGAAAAGCTGTGACATCTTTGATCACACCATCTGGCTAGAAGATAAGACAAGGATATCTTCATATGGTGAAGGACACATTGTATACCTGCAAGACAACTGTAAGGCTTCATTTCTTGAAATTGCTCAAACATTTGTCAAAAAGGCTCTTTTTTCAGCTAAAATTCCAAAGTACCAGGAGCCACTTTTGGTGCCTGGTCTTGGCAGGCTGATGATGAACCCATGCATGCTGTATGACGTTTCCCCTGCAATATCTGGCGGCCAATTTGGGGCTAATTCCACTGACATGGGGAGAACTAGAATCAAAGGACAAAAAGCTATATCACCGGAACAAGTTTCTTAACCACCCTTTACCGGCACTACGGCATATACCGGTAAGCCTGCAACCAATGTGTGTGGTCCACACCAGCACTACAACTATATAATG
Organism: Amphiura filiformis; assembly: GCF_039555335.1. NCBI lineage: Eukaryota > Metazoa > Echinodermata > Ophiuroidea > Amphilepidida > Amphiuridae > Amphiura > Amphiura filiformis. Next base: position 55,211,722 of record NC_092639.1, on the reverse strand, counting down.
ATGGTTGTGTTTTATATTTTATATTGCAATAGGTTTGAACCACCTTCACAAGTTCAAGTTTATTTAAATAAAAAGTTATTTTTAATCCAGAGACAGCTAGTTACTACTCTGTTATCCCAAAGGTTAATGAAATCATTAAGAGCAGTAATAGTATAAGCAAAATTTAGAAAGTATACTATAAGCATAACAAGCTATGTTAAAAAAAATTGTGGGCATATAAAATCCTGAATATGGATGTGCATTCAAACTGAAAAGCTTGAACAACCTTCAGTTTCCCATATCCAAAAACAATATCTCCCTTTACCTTTCAATTGGAGATATCAAAGAAAAAGTTTATTACAGGGAGTTACAGCACACCTTTTAAATTTTTCAAAAACACAATAGACTAATAATAATAATATTAATAATAAATTTAGTTTGGAACCTTTGTTTCATGTGTTTCTCTACCATGTTCGCTACCACCATGGATGCCTTTTTGAAAGGCAGTTCTTTTTCACAGAATTATATGCAATTTTTAACATTTGAATTTTCCCTTGCAGGTGAATGCATTTGTGGATGGCCTTAACAAAAGCAGCAAGTGCAAGACACAGTGGTGTAAGGGGGACTTGCGTCAGAGTTCCATCCTCAGCAAGGGAAAAGCAGGAGCTGTGGAAGTAGTATTCAAGTGTGATGGGTGCCTCAAGAAGCAGTCTTGTGATAGGGTTGTTACCTTCAACAGTACTGTGTAGGTATTCCAGTCTCGGTGGCCTGTCACCAACTTGGCAATGGCAGTTGCCTTTATAGCATCTGGATTTATGTACGCTGACATGTACAAAGTGATGGCCCTAGGTCTCGTCATGCACGTACTAACAGAGGCGAACTTTTAAAGCGTGATTAAAGTCATGTACGGACCTGTATGTGACTTACTAAATACGCAGCTTGAAAGTGCTAAGAAGGATATGAAGCTTTCCCCTCAAGACAAATTGGGATCTTGGTCAAGGGCAGTGACGTGCAGTGATGGTGTGTGGCAAACCCGTGGGCACTACAGCGAGAATACTACATACACAGTGCGAAATTATGTCACTAACTGTTTGCTGTATGTAATCCACAAGTGCCAGCGGGGTGGAGACAATATAGTTGAAGAGGAACTTTATGAAGGAACTTCAAGAGGACCAGAGGGGTATTCAACAGAGGAGGCATTTGCACAGGCAAAGGAGGAAGGACTTACAAAGTAGAAGTTCACTAGCAGAATGCAAGACTCCTCTGCTGCAAGCGACATTAGGTAAATTATGCGGAAACAAGAATTATGAAATGCCTTGGTCATGTTGGAAGAGCCCATAACAATCAGATGGAACAAATTCAGAAGAAGATATGCTTTCAAATATATACATTTGAAAAAGTTAAGGCCAAGTTTCCGGAAGTGCAACAGTAAAGTGTGTTTGTGCAAACAAAAACCACAATTATTCTACGTCGGCAAATAGATCAGCGTGTGGTTGCATGAGTGACAATTTTAAGCGCAAAAGACGCATCAACCACTGGTGTGCTGCCAACCAGTGTGAGAACAATCCAGAACAATACACAGCAACTTTATTGAAACTGGGCAAATACCATACCAGAGCAGTGTGGCTTCCATCTTTGTTGGTTTTCACATCATTTCATTACTCATGTGTTTTGTAGTAATAGTATATTAAAAATTACGATAAAGAGTTTTATACTTTCTTCAGCTCCCATAACTACAGGCTGGGCAAACTGCCAGTTTGGATTACAAGCCGTACAGCCCATGAGTCAGGGACCCTCCACAGCTTCCATAACTACAGGCCGAGCAAACTGCCAGTTTTGATTACCAGCCATGCAGCCCATGAGTCAGGGACCATCCTCACCCGGCCTACGGTTGCCTATACAGGAAGCAGAGAGCGCATATATAAGCCGAACAAACTCGGCGTCTTCAGGTTGCTAGATTATAGCGAGCAAAGTGATGGCCAGGACGTGACATGGCACAAAATAATCCCAAGGCTTCCCTGGATACCAACTTACAATTGCAACCAACAATCCCCGGAGAAGATACAATACCGCATTTCTAAACTGGGATATCTTCATCACAAAGAGAAAAGAAAGAAGGTATTGTATTTGATAACGCGATCAGAGAGGTTTGTACAACTCTTCAGGGTCATCAATTTGATGGCCATCCTTCAACACCTGTGCCTAAATACTCATCAAGTTCACATATGTGCACGATGATGTAGATCTAGACAAAGAACTGGCTAAGTGCTGCCAATCAAGAATTCTGCGAGATCCGCAACTTTGTAGGCTTTTGCGGGAGTACAGGTTCCTGCAAGAACATGCTGTCCAAAGAACATACCAAATGGAGTTTAGTAAATGTGAGGAAATAATCCCTCCTTCATTGCTTTTTGAGCTACTCATATTGCTTTTAATGAGCTAGCCATTAAAAGTGAAAATAATGGCATGATTACAGGCCTCACAAAGTAGATTTGATCGATACTTCTGTAAAAAACAGAACATAATTATTATATAGTGTTATATACACAATTCTCATTATGCTTCCTCTTCGTAGTTTTCCTCCTCTTCTAGCTATATAGGGGCATATGTTAATTTTAATTAATTTAATGTTAATATTTTTATGTTAATATTGTTGTTATATTTTGTTGCATTATATTTTTATCATTGCAGCTAGTTTCCAAGTCAGTGTCCTTCTGAAACTCCAGAAACTTGAAGCACAGGACGAGCAACTTACATTGTTGCGCACCCTTATTAACAGGCAGCCAGAGAGAGGTGAGGCACACGAGGCAGAGGAAGATCCTCTTGAAAAACAATTACAAAGCGGTAGAGGAGTTTAAGGATGTTTCGAAAGACTTGAGACACAACTATTCCGTAAGAAAATGGTAAGTTAATTGTGAAAAAAGTAGGTGTCGTTCAGGCCAATACTTTTCACGTAATAAATATGTATAATATTGGTCAAGGGCAGTGACGTGCAGTGATGGTATGTGGCAAACCTGTGGGCACTACAGCAAGAATGCCACGTACACAGTTCGCAAATTATGTCACTAACTGTTTGCTGTATGTAATACACAAGTGCCAGCGAAGTGGAGACAATATAGTTGAAGAGGATCTTTATGAAGGAACTTCAAGAGGACCAGAGGGGTATTCAACAGAGGAGGCATTTGCACAGGCAAAAGAGGAAGGACTTACAAAGTAGAAGTTCACTGGCAGGATGCAGTCTCCTCTGCTGCATGCGCCATTAGGAAAATTAAGCCGGAAACAGGAATTATGAAATGCCTTGGTCATGTTGGAAGAGCCCATGACAATCAGATGGAACAAATTCAGAAGAAGACAACTTTTTCAAATGTATATATTTCAAAGCATAAGGCCAAGTTTCCAAAAGTGCAGATAGTCAAGTGTGTACATGTGAAAACAAATATAGATCAGCGTGTGGTTGCACGAGTGACAATTTTTAGCGCAAAGCACGCATCAACCACTGGTGTGCTGCCAACCAGTGTGAGAACAATCCAGAACAATACGCAGCAACTTTATTGAAACTGGGCAAGTACCATACTATAGACATACACGTGTGGGAAGATGGAGAACAGTGTGGCTTCCATCTTTGTTGGTTTTCACATCATTTCATTACTCATGTGTTTTGTAGTAATAGTATATTAACAAGAGCACCAATGGTGCTGTAGCTCATTTAAAAATTACGATAAAGAGTTTTATGCTTCCATAACTACAGGCCGAGCAAACTGTCAGTTTGGATTACAAGCCATGCAGCCCATGAGTCGGGGACCATCCTCACCCGGCCTACGGTTGCCTATACAGGAAACACAGAGCCTATATATAAGCTGAACAAACTCGGTGTCTTCAGGTTGATAGATTATAGCGAGCTAAGTGATGGTCAGGACGTGACGTGGCACAAAATAATCCCAAGGCTTCCCTGGATAACGACTTACAATTGCAACCAACAATCCCCGGAGAAGATACAATACCGCATTTCCAAACTGAGATATCTTCATCACAAATAGAAGAGAAAGAAGGTGTTGTATTTGATAATGCAATAAGAGAGGTTTGTACAACTCTTCAGGGTCATCAATTTGATGGCCATCCTGTAACACCTGTGCCTAAATACCAATCAAGTTCACACGTGTACGATGATGTTAATCTAGACAAAGAACTGGCTAAGTGCTGCCAATCAAGAATTCGGCGAGATCCGCAACTTTGTAGGCTTTTGCGGGAGTACAGGTTCCTGCAAGAACATGCTGTCCAAAGAACATACCAAATGGAGTTTAGTAAATGTGAGGAAATAATCCCTCCTTCATTGCTTTTTTGAGCTACTCATATTGCTTTAATGAGCTAGCCATTAAAAGTGAAAATAATGGCATGATTACAGGCCTCACAAAGTAGATTTGATCGATACTTCTGTAAAAAACAGAACATAATTATTATATAGTGTTATATACACAATTCTCATTATGCTTCCTCTTCGTAGTTTTCCTCCTCTTCTAGCTATATAGGGGCATATGTTAATTTTAATTAATTTAATGTTAATATTTTTATGTTAATATTGTTGTTATATTTTGTTGCATTATATTTTTATCATTGCAGCTAGTTTCCAAGTCAGTGTCCTTCTGAAACTCCAGAAACTTGAAGAAGCACAGGACGAGCAACTTACATTGTTGCGCACCCTTATTAACAGGCAGCCAGAGAGAGGTGAGGCACACGAGGCAGAGGAAGATCCTCTTGAAAAACAATTGCAAACGGTAGAGGAGTTTAAGGATGTTTCCGAAAGACTTGAGACACAACTATTCCGTAAGAAAATGGTAAGTTCGTTGTGAAAAAAGTAGGTGTCGTTCAGGCCAATACTTTTCACGTAATAAATATGTATAATATTGGTCAAGGGCAGTGACGTGCAGTGATGGTATGTGGCAAACCCGTGGGCACTACAGCAAGAATGCCATGTACAGTGTACAGTTCGCAATTATGTCACTAACTGTTTGCTGTATGTAATACACAAGTGCCAGCGAAGTGGAGACAATATAGTTGAAGAGGATCTTTATGAAGGAACTTCAAGAGGACCAGAGGGGTATTCAACAGAGGAGGCATTTGCACAGGCAAAAGAGGAAGGACTTACAAAGTAGAAGTTCACTGGCAGGATGCAGTCTCCTCTGCTGCATGCGCCATTAGGAAAATTACGCCGGAAACAGGAATTATGAAATGCCTTGGTCATGTTGGAAGAGCCCATGACAATCAGATGGAACAAATTCAGAAGAAGACAACTTTTTCAAATGTATATATTTCAAAGCATAAGGCCAAGTTTCCAGAAGTGCAGATAGTCAAGTGTGTACATGTGCAAACAAATATAGATCAGCGTGTGGTTGCACAAGTGACAATTTTTAGCGCAAAGCACACATCGACCACTGGTGTACTGCCAACCAGTGTGAGAACAATCCAGAACAATACGCAGCAACTTGATTGAAACTGCAGGGCAAGTACCATGCTACAGACATACACGTGTGGGAAGATGAAGAGTAGTGTGGCTTCCATCTTTGTTGGTTTTCATATCATTTCATTACTCATGTGTTTTGTAGTAATAGTATATTAAAAATTATGATAAAGAGTTTTATGCTTTCTTGCAGCTTCCATAACACAGGCCAAGCAAACAGCCAGTTTGGATTACAAGCCGTGCAGCCCATGAGTCAGGGACCATCCTCACCCGCCTACGGTTGCCTATACAGGAAACAACAGTCCCGAAGAAGTTACAATACTGCATTTCCAAACTGGGATATCTTCATCAAAGAGAAGAGAAAGAAGGTGTTTTATTTGATAACGCGATCAGAGAGGTTTGTACAACTCTTCAGGGTCATCAATTTGATGGCTATCCTGCAACACCTGTGCCTTAATACTCATCAAGTTCACACATGCACGATGATGAAGATCTAGTCAAAGAACTGGCTAAGTGCTGCCAATCAAGAATTCCGTGAGATCCATGACTTTGTAGGCTTTTGCGGGAGTACAGGTTCCTGCAAGAACATGCTGTCCAAAGAACATACCAACTGGAGTTTATTAAATGTGAAAATGCAGCATGTTTGCATTGCTCCACACACCCAGTTAGGGCAACAAATGTAGTAACATTCCTATGAGAGATAAATAATGGACATGCGTTTTCACCAAAATTACATGCCGGACACTTTGAAACTGGGAGAGATTTGGCTTTCACATCTTAGAGAACTGGTGGAATCCAGTGCCTGGGAGAGAGTGGTGTGTTTCTCTCTTTGGTATGTCATCCATGAGTATAGGGAATGACATCCAGTGTGTATTAGAGAACTGGTGGAATCCAGTGCCTGGGAGAGAGTTTGAGGCAACACTCATTGTGCTGACCTGTGCTGGAGTAAAATGTTCATATATTGTGGCTCAAGTAAAAGGAAGACAGCTCGACAGTCATTGAGCAAGACAGATACACTTGATGAAACCTGACTTGTGGTTGCTGGGTATCTGCATGCTATTGTGCAGAAGGCTGTAAATATGTTTGCAGGTGAACTGTATGCATATTCCCACTATTTGCATGCCAATTTTCTGTTGAAGTACAGCATACAATATATCAGTCATCGTGCAAGATGATGAAACTGGATTTGTGGTAGCTGGGTGTCGCAGTCTTTCTGGGGATTTACATTAAGAAGGTTCTGATGATTGAGTATGAAGTAGCCTACTATTATAATACCTGGAGTAATATAATATTTCACATATACTGCAGAATTCCATCAAGACTAAGATATCTTTTCAGATAAGTGGGGCAAGCACCGCATTGGCAAATTATCCGCCAAAAATGTGATCCCTTACGGGACTATATAATATAATTGATGAGCTACATGATGATCATAAGGTTCTGTACACCTTTGATGCAAATGCTCAAGCTGAATTGAGGTAAAATTTTAACTACAATCCCAGTCATAATTGTAATGAGTGCTTCAATTATGCCCCCATTCCATTATGCTTCCATCGACTACATTCAACCTGGAAATTCATTTAGGTACTAAGAGAGGAAATTAAGACACTAAAGAGAAAGTTAAAGAGGGGTGAAACCTTGCATTGCCAAGTTTTCGGCCAATTGTCAAATAAAGGCAGGACCTTTGGTACAACTTCAAATTTTGAAGAAAAGATTGCCTCATTTCAGAAGAGGGCAGTTGAGCGAAGACTTGTCAGTGGAACATATGGCCGAATCACTCTATGTAAGCCTGGGGAGGAGGTTGCCCTTAACGAATTTACAAATCTAGAGAGGAAACCCATTCAATCACTGAAGAAGATTTTTCTGAGGGAGACGGCTATACTCGCGTCACTTCCAGATCACATCAGCATATGTGGAATGAAGGGGGTGATAAGAGAAGATAATATTACACCTTACACCGTATACAAAGGGTTTACACTCTTTCAGGTCCTCAGCATGGAAAACAAAACATGTAAGGTAAAGTACACAAAGCTAAAAACAGATAGAAACAGATCAAACTTCCCAGGATCATCATCTCACATGTCCAAACAAATAATGAAGTCCTTTAGTAACGGGTATGTCCATCGTGCGCTTGCACGCATGCTGTGCACCTGCTTCTCATGCTTCCAACCAAGTTCCTGATGATATTCTGGGGAAGATTGCCCCATGCTTCCCGTTACTAAATGACTTCATTATTTGTTTGGACATGTGACATGATGATCCTGGTAAGTTTGTTTTGACTCTCTTTAATGTTTTTAACTTAATGTTGTTAAATTTGTTGGCTGTGACCTGTGATTCAAGATGCCATTCTCACCGATTTCTTTTGTTGGGTGCCAATAGGACTGTGAATGTGGTCCAGGAAGTTGTTCCATATCAGTGCATTTTGCGGTTGTGTCAGTTGGCCAACTGATTGGTTACTGACATGTGTTTAGAGTACAGTATTGAGGCAATCCTGTGTGTAATTTTAGTTTATTTTGTTGGACAGGATTTTAAGATATGACCTTGTGAAAAATTATAAGTTTCTTTTTTGGCTTTGTGTATGTTGCACACAATGCTAACTGAAAAAATAGTCCAGATAGAAATGATGATGCCAAGAATAGCTGATGTTGTTAAGATGAAGAAGCTGAAGTTCATGACTTACTTCCATTTTTATATGGATGTCCTAGCAGCTGTAAGTGCCATCTCCCAAACCTTTCACCAAGCTGGCGTCTCCCTCCATGAGGCGAAAGAGGTTGTCAATGTCCAACCAAGTTCCTTGCAAGCACAGCATTGGAGTGTCAATACCCACATGATCAACAAGTTCTGCAACGATCTGACAGAAGTTATCTTTTCAGGTAAGTGGGGCAAGCACTGCATTGGCAAGTTATCCACCAAAAATAGGGTCCCTTACAGGACTGTATGACAAAATTGATGAGGAACATTTAATTGAGGATCAGAAGGTTCTGTACATCTGTGATGTAAATGCTCAAACTGAATTGACGTAAATTTGAAAATAGTCCAGATAGAAATGATGATGACAAGACTAGCTGATGTGGTGAAAAGATAAGCTTAAGTTCATAACATACTTCCATTTTATATAAATGTCTTAGCAGCTCTAAGTGCCATCTCCCAAACCTTCCACCAAGCTGGCGTCTCCCTCCATGAGGTGAAAGAGGTTGTAAGTGTCCCAACTAAGTTCCTTGCAGGCACAGCATTGGAATGTCAATACCCAGATGATCAACAAGTTCAGCAACGATCTGACATCTACAGAAGATGCCACCACATGCTACAGAGAAGTGGATATGGTAGGATGTGTAGAAGAGATAGAGGTATTACTACGGAGAAGGACAGTGCCATCACATCTGTGATAGCAAAACTTAATGAATGTTTCACTGACTTCCAAGATCATCCAATCCTGAAAATCTTTGATCACAACATCTGGCCAGAAGACAAGACAAAGCTATCTTCATGAGAGTAGTATTGGTCATCCTCATCTTGCGGAAGACCGTTCCCTTGTTGCCTGTGTTATGATGAAATGCCGTTGCTGAGAGTAGTATCAGTCATCTTCATCTTGTGGAAGACCGTTCCCTTGTTGCCTGTGTTATGATGAAATGCCGTTGCTGATACCTAATGGACAACTGTAAGACTTCATTTCTTGAAATTGCTCAAACATTTGCAAAAAGGCTCTTTTTTTCAGCTAAAATTCCAAAGGACCAGGAGCAATTTTTGGTGCCTGGTCTTGGCAGGCTGATGATAAACCCATGCATGCTGTATGAAGTTTCCCCTGCAATATCTGGTGGCCAATTTGGGGCTAATTCTACTGACATGGGGAGAACAAGAATCAAAGGACAAAAGCTATATCACCGGAACAAGTTTCTTAACCACCCTTTACCAGCACTACGTCATATACCGGTAAACCTGCAACCAAAACAATGTGTGTGGTCCACACCAGCACTACAACTATATAATGAGGGTTGTGTTTTATCTTTTCTATTGCAATAGGTTTGAACCACCTTCACAAGTCAAATTTGCTGCGGATTAGAGGAGGAACCAGGTGATGATGAGCACGTTACATGTCCTGATTGCCAATGAACAGAATATAACCTTAACAACCATTTATAACCAAATACATATAAATAACAGAAGTGATTCTTTCTATTTCACAACTCCCTGCATGGTACACTGACACAAATAACTCAAAGAAGTTAGAATATTTGCCCACAAAGTTCTTATTTGCCTTCATGAAATATTTTTTTCTATATTCGGACTTCCAGGTTATATTTTTGATCATTTTTGCGAAAAACCAAATATGATCGCTGAAAAGGGCAAGTTCCACAGACGTCTGCAACTAGAAAATGAATCCATCGCTGAATTTGCAGCAGCATTACGGCAATTGAGCATTGACTGTGACTTCATACCAGTTAGACGAGGCACTTCGTGATGTGTTTGCTCTCGGTGTGAAAAACGAGACATTGCAGTGGAAACTTCACCAGGTGAAAGATCCCACTTTTAAGTCAGTTTTAGAAATGGCCCTGATGATAGAAACCGCAGATAAGAACATGTACTCAAATGATTGAATGGAAGGCCATGCTGTGAACTAATCAACAATTGTAGGCTCCCTTACCAAAGTGAACAGCTAATTAAGCCTTCACTAGGCTGTTACTCAGCAGTTGTAAGTTTGAACAGCCAGTAGCTTAGCTGCTACATGCTTTGAACAGCTATAATTTAGCCTTCACATTTTTGAACAGCTAGTTTAGCTATAGCTGTTCGATTTTTGAACTTGGCTTATAGCTGTTATCCAGTTAGAGCCTTCACTTCCTCATTGGTTGACCCAAGGGTCAAATAGGTGCATTATGGGAATATATTTCTACCTGCCATTTTGAACTGGTGTGGATGAATGCAGATGGAATCTTAATCCTTTGGATGTTTCCATATTTATAGGCCTTGTTTTTCACTTTTTACATTTGGGATGCATGTTATGTGGACAATATCATAATTGAATACCTGAGTGGAAGAAGGGCCCAACTCCAATTTTTTACAAAAATGAGTTAGACCCAGCATATTATTGCCAACAGATTGTTCTTCCTTGTGTGTGAAAGATGAGCCAAAATCAACTCTCCAAATAGTCTTTCAAGTACACTTAATCATGGTTTTCATGGAAGAAAGGCCCAACTCCGTGGAGTTGGGCCCTTTTTCCACAAATATTGGGTTAAAGAGGAATTTTGTTCATCCATGAAATCTGCTTTTCACTACAATAAACTTTCTTGACATGCTTCTACTTGTGCAATTAATGGATAATTGCCAAATTTCTGTAGCTATTTATAACACATCTGCTTACGGAACTGGCACTTGCAGTATATTAGTGGAAGAAGGGCCCAACTCCAGTTCAGTATTAAGACCTGTACCGTTGCCATGGAAACATCATATTTAATTTTGAATGTATGAAATATTGTATATTCATGTATTAAAGGTCCCCTGAAGAGGAAAACATTCTGCCTATAAAACTTTTCAAAATATTTAGTTTTTTCCTAATATCTCAAAAAACAGTTTTGATGGAGTTGGGCCCTTCTTCCACTCAGGTATTCAATTATGTAATGCATGTAGTTATCTTTGTGTGCAATGCCGCATCATGGATAATGTAAGTATAGTTAAGCTTAAACTTAGTTAGGCTTACATATAGTACATGCTAATTGAAGGCTATAATCATCGAACAGCTAGTGAAGGCTATTATTGAACAGCTAGTGAAGGCTGTCACTAGCTGTACCTAATTTACATAATTCATCATTTTGCAGGCTTAGTACATGCTAAGTGAAGGCTATAATCAGCGAGCAGCTAGTGAAGGCTATTATTGAACAGCTAGTGAAGGCTAGTGAAGGCTGTCACTAGCTGTACCTAATTTACATAATTCATCATTTTGAAGGCTTGGTACATGCTAAATAATAGCTACTATCTGTAGGCTAAATTACCTGTTCAGTGAATGCTTTCAAACAGCTAATTGAAGGCCTTCATTTATGGTAAGGGCTAGACTGCAGCTTCTATATCTTCATGTGAAATTTTCATGGTGTTGGAAGGTTTTAACCTGCTGTATGTTTATAGTGGCCGAAAGCAGACTGAAGTGACAGTGTCAATGGCCACAGAAGTATCTTCCAGCAATGCAATGTACATAGGTAACCTGAATGATAAGTCTGTAGATGTCAGCAAATCAGATGCCAAATTAATGCCAAGCTTGATAACTGCAGGTGCAACACTACTGGAGTTGGAACCTGACTTGTTGTTGATAGCTGGGGGAATATCACAACAGTACAGTGTTTTCACCATGAAAGAGGTTGAATGCATTGAATGTGACCTCAGCACCAGTCTCCTGAACGAGCAAAACAGCGAAGTGATACGGGGGTTCGGCTCAGACTTCTGAACCCATGGGCATTCGCCATTCGGTGAGAGCCAACTCAGCAAAGTGAAAAAATGTGTGGGCATTGGGTGAGAGCTGACCAGATAGTGAGCTAAAATTGAGGGAAAGAAAATTATAAAAATTTAAACAAACAAATGGTTTTCGTCACGAAAATTCAGCATTTTCGTTAAATGAGTGTCAAATTTTCTGAAAAAGTGGGGGCTTTCGGTGAGAGCACACATTATTTTTGAAAACATGGGGTCTTTGGGTGAGGTTTAAAAAAAATATGGGGGCTTTGGGTGTGGTCGATGCTTAAAGGGGCATTCAATGATCATTATTACTTCCTGCCTATATATTTTTATCACCTCTTTCAGTAGATATTCATACAAAAAGCTTATATTCAAAATTTCACCAAAATCGGACATTGCGTTACAAAGTTATGATCCAAAACGTGTATTTTGTTGCTCCATAGGCTATACTGTGGCATTTATATTTGTAATTTTTTTTTCTCCCGGAGAAAAATTTTTACAAATATGATTGTTTCTCCTCTCATGTCAAAAGTACACAATTCCTGCAAGTTATACCATGGATATACATTAATATGAGGACACTCTTTCCAAATATGCAAAAAATTTGGCAGGTGTGGGGAGAAGTGGAGTTTGGATAGGAAGATCTCTGAATGCCTCTTTAAAATGGGGGTCTTAAGAGCCTTACATGTGTGTTGCCTCCGGAACGGGAGTGGCCCCCTATCAATCAATAGGCTGGGTCATGTGTTTTACCATTGTTCAAATGTTCTCTGTGTGATTCTATTAATTTGTATTATATTCCATGTCTGTAAATCAAACCTACAGGTTAAACAGCTTCACTCATCGCATAATGAGCATACGCTGATGTTATATTATTCTGAAAATGAGCATAGAAACATCGCCGGGATGTCGTCATCACCAGGTCTTGCGGAGTAAAGTTATTGTAAGAGTAGATGATGACTGTAAATATTATATTATCAAGGAAAACTTAGGTGTAACATATATTAAGCAGTACAAAGGACAGTACAGTAAAGCAAATGTGGAATTCAAGACACTGTTTGTCCTCACACACAGATTTGATCTTGAAGCTACTCCTCCAGTATTTTTGCAGCTACCTGTGGGAATATTAATGGACTACATTACCATCAATCGTTGTACTCAGTAACATCATCACCATTTACTCCACTTGAGTTTGACAATTTGGTAACAGTGTCCAACAGTAGGCTGAGGAACTATACTTTCTCAAATAAGACATGGTTGCAGATTATTCTGGATGTTGCATGTGATGACAGTGGCTTCATCCATAATCAAGTGTGACCTGTCAACATATTGCTATGTACAGATGCAGACTGTATGTGGGCAACTTTTCAACATGTCTTTGGCATGCATGGAGAAATATGCCTGTACATTAACTAAGGACCAGACTTACATATTGAGCACGTATTGAGCAAGAATATATTGTATGACCTCCACAATCATGACAATAATGCAGCGAAATCATTGTACTTCTGGTAAGTATTAGCGGTGTGTAAGTGGTGGATCAGGGGGACCGGAGGACATGCGGGTGGGTGGGTGGGTACCGTGGATGGGTGTGGGACAGTAGCGTAGCCAGGATTTTGGAGGGGTCAAAGCCGAATTTGTGTCCTATTCATAGTCATCTGATTATGAAGAAAAGGAAGAAGTTGCTTACACAGGAACTCATAGACAGAGTGTCTTTAGAACAGAGACTCTTCATACTGATGGTCCCAAAAACATTGAGACAGAAACAGACAAAGTGTCCCATAGCCAGGGTGAGGCAGCAACTCCTTCATCAGTAACATCAGATAAACTACCAGTCACATCAGTAAGCGATGATGATACTGATCCTGATTATGGCCCAGAGTCAAATATGGATTCTGATAACGATTATGAAGAAGAGGAAGAAATTGCTAAAGCAAGAACTCGGAGAAAGAGAGTCTCTTGGACAGAAGATCCCCTTCAAAGTGTTGATGCTCATGGCCCAAAAGGTTGTAAGGTTTTAACCTGCTGTATGTTTATAGTGGCGAAAGCAGACTGAAGCGACAGTGTCAATGGCCACAGAAGTATCTTCCAGCAATGCAATGTACATAGGAAACCTGAATGATAAGTCTGTAGATGTCAGCAAATCAGATGCCCAATTAATGCCAAGCTTGATATCTGCAGGTGCAACACTACTGGAATGGAACCTGACTTGTTGTTGATAACTGGGGGAACATCACAACAGTACAGTGTCTTCACCATGAAAGAGGTTGCATGCATTGAATGTGACCTCAGCACCGGTCTCCTGAATGAGCAAAACAGCGAAGACAGGGTCACCTGCGTCCAATGCTCAGAACAACAATGTAAGAAGTGGTGTCATTTAATTTGCTGTGGATTAGAAGAGGAACCAGGTGATGATGAGCACTTTACATTTAAATAAGAACAGAAGTGATTTTTTTTATTTCACAACTACCTGCATGGTAAATTGACAAAAGTAACTCAAAGTTAGCATATTTGGAGGCATTTGATTATTAGTATTATATAACCATTTATCATGTTTATAGGCATTTTATTTCACGAAAATTTCACCATTTTGCCCTTGCAAGACATTTTGAGTATGGGTAACACCTTCAGATTCTTAACAGCACATCCCTACCAAAACCTGAATACTGCCGTGACCGAATTATTTCATGATATAAAATGCCTGTGAGTGGTTATAATGTGATTACGCCATATATCATGATAAGAAGATCAATCAAGAGAGTATACAGACATTTTTTAGACATGGTATCACTTCGTAATTCTGATGTTCAAATTCCAGGAACTGCGAAGGAATAATAGATTCAGTTCTCCGCAACAGTGACAAAAGAGGTTACATTAGACCGCTACCATGGGCAAACCCATCCAGTTTCTTGTCCCTGCCACTCTTGAATCTCTCAATGAGGAGGACGAGACAGATGATAATATTTTTTGAGGAACTGATGTGGACAAAAATGAATGGAGTTCACATACGGGATATGTTGTTGAATAGACAACACGCAGGAATGGATACGGGTAAATATAGCCATAAAAATAGTCACAAAAATCAAAGATAACCATATCATGCATGTTGTGGTAACCACTGTTATGACGATCAAGTGCGAATGCGATTGCCGGATTTCTGGGGTTGAGCTTTCTGTGTTTTTTTTGTTTTGTTTTTTCAGGTAACAATGAGGTGGAAAATGCCACACTAAGGGGTGCACTGAGGAAGTGTTCACCTTATGTCACAGATGCAGAGCATTCCTCTGCTACACCCATACTGTGGATGACCCAGAAACATGTGAGGCGTGTACATGTACACACACCTTGTGGTTCCTTTGGAAACTAAGTTACATTCCATTAAGCAGCATTGCTTGGAGTCTGGGTCAATCTTGACACCGGCGCTAGATCGGATATAACTTGCATAAACCCAATTCAAAATGGCAATAGATTATAAAATAACAATGAGGAAATATGTAACAATGAACCATTTATGGGGAATATTTTATTCTGGACAAGAACACAATTATAATATTATTATTATTTTTGAATAGAGCGACGAGTGGTTGCAACTCCACCGGTGGCAACAGGTAGGCGACTACAATACAGTAACTGTCCCATTCAGGAGGGGTTTCAGGTCTCATGGTCCTAGGAGGAGGATCTATGACACACACCAAAGGTTAGTAGGCTAATAATAATCATCTTCAGTTGCACTTATACAAGTAATCATTGTGTGCAATGATGATTAAGATCTATAGATTAGAACTATTTATGGTGAATATTTTATTCTGGACAAAAACACAATTATTATTATCATTAGTTTTGAATAGAGCGACAAGTGGTGGCAACTCCACCGATGGCACCACGAAAGGAACTACAGTGGATTATCCATGGAGTTTATGATATTTGCACTGGCAGGCTAGAAATGGCTCAACATCAAAATCTTCTCTGGGGATCAAGCAAAAGATTTGATAGAGCGATGAGTGGTGACAACTACACCGGCGGCACCACGAAAGGAACTACAGTAAGGTCCCATTCAGGAGGGAACTTCTCCATAGTGCAAGGGATACAAGTGAAGCTAAGATCTGTGTCCCTTGTACTATGGAACAGTTTAAGGAGTTGACAACTCTCCTGCACATCAGAGAAGGAAGGAGACATTATTTCAAGACAGCAGACTTAGTGACGGTACTCGGCCAGAACTGGCATTTCAGAATGGTGAATGTTCAAAGTGACTTGTGTTATGCTGTAGAAAGTAGTATGTACCTTTCATTTTGTAAGAGCAGAGACATTGTGGAATATATTAATCAAAGATGGAGAGCTCAAGAAGCAAAGCCTCTCCACTAGACATGGACTTGCCTTTAAGAATTTTGAGATCTGAAGCCACCTCTCATAAACTGCCATTAAGAAAGACAGTCGTTAAGGTAAAAGGCAAACTAAAACAGCTGAAAGCAAAGTATAAAGCTCGAAAGCTAAAGTTGAGCTAGTACATGTATCTCTTGATATTGTGCGCAGGGCAAAAGGAATGAAAAAGGACCCCAAGTCGTTTGATGCATGCTGCATTCTTCGCGCCATTCATTGGCTGCATTTAAAAAAAACAACGTTCAACGACACAGCACCATTAAACGTCAGATGACTGGATTATCCAGTGAGTTCATGACACTTGCACTGGCAGGACTGCCCAACAAAGCAGGGCCTACCTTCGGGGACATAAACGGCAATCTAGTCAAGATCTGACTGACTATCAAAGTTGTGATTCAAAAGACTGTATCTGCGCAAGTGGGTGCAGGCCAGATCAGAATGGTCATAGCAAATAGTCTCTTCTGGACAGGGCCTGGACGGAACAGTCTATATAACATGGACAGTAGGCAGACCCTCCTCCAGCAGGCCAACCGCGTCTTTCCTGGATGTGTGACAGATGATTTCCTGAAGATTCTGTCACAAAGTTAACGACAAATGTCGCCAAAGGAATAAGGACATGGCACAAACATGGTAAAAGGGAATGCATCTGATAGACTTCAATTATTACCCAGGTGGTCTGACCATTGAGATGATCAAATTGATCAATTAGATTCTGACAATTTACAAGCCCATTACAGAGACGCATTCAAGAAAGTGATGAACAAGAAGATAGAAGGGCTGCTCCTATGACTTTTACTGACAGCCAAAAATTAGTGATGGCAGCTGTACCACCAGATTTCATGATATTTAACTGTCTTCACTGTATAATTACACACAGAATTACAAGAAAGGCACTCCTCAAGCAAAAACATCATTGTGCTGACAAACCAAGCTTTACTATATAGACCCTATCACTTCACCATCTCCCAAGAAGGACAGCTCATAATGTCCATTAAATTATACTTCTGCTAACCAGACCTTCTTGATGGAGCAAACAAATACCAAAATAGTGCTATAGTCCAGTCTAAAGATGCAAAATCTATTGTTTGTTATAACCCAGGCTAAATCTATTGTTTGTGAGGATGTTGATCCTGTATGTGCAGAGACCAGGGGAGTCATGGAAAAACACATCTTTGAGCCATGCAAAAATGACAGAGAACCAAGAATTCAACTGCAACAACAGTGCAACAAGGAGGTGCACTCCCACTCAGCTGAAATACCAAGCTTTTATGGCATTGCACTAAAATGCACTCTTCAAAGATGCACAACGTGACCACAACGGCAAGGAGCCTGTTGCTGCATATTTTTCAGCTTCAAAAACAGAGCGAAGATGGTCTATTTTTGACAGAGAATTCTATGTCATCATAGCCTCCATACATAGGTTCAGACATTACCTCAGAAAATCCAAATCTAAAATCATTACTGACCACCAGCCACTTACAAGTTAGACTTGAGCTCTTGACCTGACAGGTAAACGCACCACATGGGCATTAGAGTTAGATCCTCTAGATTTCAATATTATACACAAGTCTGGATCTAAACATGCAAACACAGCTCACAGCTGCTATTCTTACTCTGAAGCCATTGACAGCAAAAAGCCTGTGCAAGATATATTTATGATTGACCATCGACACTGCAAATCATGTGATTGACACGGAAATTGCAGATCCAGATATTGATGGTACTCCACATAACAAAAACACAAAAGACTACATCATCTCCTTTCAAACTGAATTGCAAGCTGAACCACATATCAGGACAGCAATGTCATGGCTATATGATGGCAAAACCAGATTACCCAAACACAAAGATCAGTAGCTACTAGGCCTTTAGAAACAGTTGAATTTGACAATTGCCCCTAATCAACTCCTGTATAGCAAATATAGTGATCCACAATTTGTTGAGCCCATTATGCAAGTGATAATACCAGAATATTACCTACCAAGTGTCTTAGGCCAATTACACTGCGAACCCCTTTCTGGAAGCTACAAAGCGCTACAATTTGCAAGCTCATGTTGCTATTAGCAGCGCATGGCAGATGACATATAATGATTATTGCACTGCATGTGAGGCATGTCAACCCTGTCTATGCCATGAAAGCACCACTGCATCCTATTCAAAAACCAAGGCGTAGCCATATTGCAGTTGACATAACTGATATGCCAATGACACCATCTGGTCATTGCTGTATCCTCACAGTGACCGATTTATTCACAAAATATATCCAATGAAAACTCAAACACCCATATCGGCTTTATTCCACCATTATGTACCAGAGGTGCGTGAGGTGCGGGGGGCCACACAATTTTGATTCATGCAAAGATAAAGAAAGTCCGAAGTGCTGTCGATGTGGTAATAATCATTCGGCAGCATATGCAGGTTGTAGAACGATGCAAGTTGAAAAAGAAATACAGAAAGAAAAGGTAAACAACCACATGTCATATTCCGAGGCGGCTAAAGTGGTCAAACAACGGGCTTCGGGAAATTATGTACCATGGCCTCCCAATATTAAAGTATCCATTCAGATCGAGGTGCTGCTTTTGAATCAAATGTTTCCGTCACTACTGAAACGGTCTGGTACAACAAAAGCATGCACGACTAGTTATAGGCCGAATTGCAATGGTCAAGTTGAACATTTCCACAAAACCCTCAAAGACCAACTGACTAGACATTTAGAAGCTAATGGACTATACCTACATTCATGGATGGACATACTCAAGTCAAGTTAAGCTTTGTTATAATGCCACAGTTCATTCAACCACAGGATTTTCCCCCTACTCACTCACTTGAAAAAGGAGAAGAACCTTTACTGCCCATACACATATAGGCAATGTTGACAACTCCAATGAACACCAACCCACATTATAGACCCTCCCGCCAACAGTCATGCTGCACGCAAAATCTCCTGCATCCAGCGCCAATGATTCACCTGTGACTCCCAATTCGCAATTATCATACTCACCAAATCTCGACCTCACTCCTTCCAGAACAGAAAAATGCTCCCTACAAAATTAAATGTCCTCTATCAATATCCCCCATTTTACAATTATATGTACTTCTTATTCACAAATATTTACTATTTGCAATCAATGTTCCCTTGTGCACACCATTAATCAGGAATATTTAATGTGTACCCCTTCATGTTTTACAAACAATTCAAGCTTGTGTCCCAAACAATTATTTTAGTTTCTATTAAAACTCCACCGGTGGCACCACGAAAGGAACTACAGTACCGTAAGGGTCCCATTCAGGAGGGAACTTCTCCATAGTGCATGGGATATGAGTGAAGGTAAGATATGTGTCCCTTGTACTGTGGAACAGTTTAAGGAGTTGACAACTCTCCTGCATGTCAAAGAAGAAAGGAGACATTATTTCAAGACAGCAGACTTGGTGATGGTACTCGGTCATAACTGGCATTTCAGAATTGTGAATGTGCAAGTGATTTTTGTTATGCTGTAGAAGGTAGCGTGTACCTTTCATTTTGAAAGAACAGAGACATTGTTGAATATATAATCAAAGACAGAGAGGTCCAAGAAGCAAATAGGTGATTTTGTAAATAGTTGCTACAAGTTATTCTATATTACTACACCTTGAGTGTAGGGCAAGTATAGTAAACAAATAACCAGAAGTAAGGCACTGAAAATAATATATCTGCAAACAACGTTCAACGATACAGTACTATGAACCGTTAGATGAAGGTGAAACAAGCAGGGGCCTACCTTCAGCGAAATAAACGGCAATCTGATCGAGATCGGACTGACTGCAAAATCACCGGCGAAGCTCATCCTGTCTGTTAGCATAATTATTAGCAGAATGGTCGTAGCAAATAGTCTCCTCTAGGCAGGGCCTGGACGGAACAGTCTATATAATATGGACAGTATGCAAACCTTCCTCCAGCAGGCCACAACCGCGTCTTGCCTGGATGTGTGACAGATGATTTCCTGAAGATTCTGTCACACAAAGTAAACGACAAGTGTCACCAAATAAGGAATAAGGACATGGCGCAAACATGGTAAAGGGGAATGCATCTTTTATTACCCAGGTGGTCTTGACTATTGAGATGATCAAATTGATCAATTAGATTCTGACAATTTACAAGCCCATTACAGAGACACATTCAAGAAAGTGATGAACAAGAAGATACAAAAGCTGCTAGTGTCCTATGACTTTTACTGACAGCCAAAAGTAGTGATGTCAGCTGCACCACAAGAATGTTATTTCCATTGTTATGCCATTCTCACACAGACTCGTTATGTACTTGTTGTCTTGCGCAATGCCTCTATTATCATCAACATGATGGCTATAAATTCAATTTTGTAATATTCTTTTATAGATGCAGTGAAAGAACTGAGGACACTACAGCTACAACAGAAGCAGCAGCAGGACAGCCCAACAAAGCAGGGGCCTACCTTCGGGGAAATAAACTGCAATCTGGTTGAGATCGTAGTGACTACCAAAGTCGTGATTCAAAATACTGTATCTGTGCAAGTGGGCGCAGGCCAGATCACCGACGAAGTTCATCCTCAGTATGTTAGACATAGTTATTAGCAGAATGGTCATAGCAAATAGTCTCTTCTGGGCAGGGACTGGACGGAACAGTCTATAACATGGACAGTATGCAGACCCTCCTCCAGCAGGCCAACCGTGTCTTTCCTGGATGTGTGACAGATGATTTCCTGAAGATTCTGTCACACAAAGTAAATGACAAGTGTCACCAAATAAGGAATAAGGACATGGCACAAACATGGTAAAGGGGAATGCATCTTATAGACTCAATTATTACCCAGGATGTCTGTCGTCGCTGAATGCCCAAATTAAATACCCCGCTTGCATATTTTTTTCTGATTGTATTGAAGTATGCGAGTAGCCACTGTTTGTGACTGTTGCAGAACGAGAATTCAGTAAAATCACCAACAAGACCATTGAGATGATCAAAAAACTTACAATTTAATTTATGAAACAAAAAAAAAGAAGAGTTGCCAGTGTCCTTCTATGAGAAAATGAAATAGAAAGAGGAAGAGCAGATGCCACTTAGTAAATGGAGTAATAGTTCATTCTTATATATGCCCAGCTTGTTAAATTTGTAGCAGAATAATATATAGTATACAATAATTATCAAAATATTTAGTGTAATTGTCATTATTGCATTATAATCCTATAGGTTCTTCTTGCTAATTTCAAAAATTAATTTTGCTTTTTTTTTTAAAAAACAAGATAAGATAAGTGCATAATAAAATATTACTCTCTCGCATTGGTGATATGAATACACATTACTTTCTTATACTTCTGCTAACCAGATCTTTTTGATGGAGCAAAATAGTTATGGTCCATGCTAAAGATGCAAAATCTATTGTTTGTGAGGATGTTGATCCTGTATACAGAGACCAGGGGAGTCATGGAAAAGACATCTTTGGGGCATACCTGGAACCAATCTGTGATGGCAGTGCAGCAAGAAGCACTTCCTTGGAGTACAGAAACAGTTGGCAAGTCTACCACATGTGAATGAAGGAAGAAGACATTGTTTCAAGACATCGGACTTGGTGACGGTACTCTGTCAGAACTGGCATTTCAGAATCATGAATGCTAAAAGTGACTTTTGTTATGCTGTAGAAGGTAGCGTGTAAATTTCATTTTGTAAGAGCAGAGACATCGTAGAATATATAATCAAAGATGGAGAACGCCAGAAGCAACACCTCAATCTCCACTGGACATGGACTTACCTTTAGATTTTTGAAATCTCTAGCCACCTCGCATAAACTTCCAATTTACAGTCAGTAAGGCAAAAGGCAAACTAAAACAGCTGAAAGCAAAGAATAAAGGGACCATTAACCATCAGATTTGGAGGTGAAACTGGCATTGACAACGGTGGATTATCCAGGGCGTTTATGATATTTGCACTGGCAGAAATTAGTGTAACAAGAAACACTTCCTATAGAACAGTTTAAGAAGTTGGCAAGTCTCCGGCATGTGCAAGAAGGAAGAAGACATTATTTCTGCTCAAAGTGACTTTTAGGTAGTGTGTAAATTTCATTTTGTAAGAGCAGACATCGTGCAATATTTTATCAAAGACGGAGAACTCCAGAAGCAACATCTCTCCACTGGACATGGACTTACCAGAAGCCACCTCGCATAAACTGCCAATTTACAGTCAGTAAGGCAAAAGGCAAACTAAAACAGCAGAAAGCAAAGTATAAAGCTCAAAAGCAAAAGTTGAGTTGAGGACCCTTTAGAAAAAAAGTATCTCTTGAAATTCTGCGCAGGGCGAAAGGAATGAAAAAGGACCCCAAGTCATTTGATGCACGCTCACGTTCTTGGCGCCATTCACTGCGCATCTCTGTTAAAGACAAGTGCAAAATTGTCTGTCTTTCCTGGACAGAGGAACCACAGTTGGTGAGGTACAAGCAAGTATAATCCTTCTACACCAACATGCCCTCCCGCCCTCTACCTTACCTTTGGCTTTTTCTCATCCATAACAAAGTCCTTGTGGTTCAATGTCTCCACAAGCAATTCACTGGTCATGCATTGAAGAAACTCTTTGATTCATCACAATTCTGAGCCAGGTACTGCTTGCAGGAAGAGCAGGTGCCACTTAGTAAATGGAGTAATGGTTCATTCTTATATGCCCAGCTTGTTAAATTTGTAGCAGAATAATATATAATATACAATAATTATCAATTATGGATCAATAAGGATATTAGAAAGTTATGTACAAAGAAAAAGATGTTGTATAAAAAGTCTTAAGTGAGTAAGTCTACTGTCACATTGCAGCAATTTAAGGATTGTAGTAACAAATTGAAAGCTGCAATTAGAAATAGTCATAGAAAATATAATATTTCTAAAAATGTTAAGAGTAATCCTAAGAAATTTTGGTCATATGTTGCTTCTTCCAGCACAGCACTCACACTTAGTTTTCCTTTAGTTGAATGTAGCTAACATTGGTAGTTTCATTTTGATATTTGGCCAACAGATGCTGAGAAAGGCAAGAACAATTATGAACCAGAGATCTGAACTCACTGCAGAATATTTGCAAGTAAAAAAAAGTGAGGAAAATTGTGGATGGTCTTCACATAAAAAATCACAAAAGTGACAACTGCAAAGTTGAATTGAATCCTCAAAAATTTAAAACTAAATATCCTAACATATCAGTCAATAGCATGGCAGAGGAACAGACATTACAAAAATCGAATGCCAGTAGATTTACCCTTTGCCATGAAGTGTCTGACGGCCGAGGTATGTCACAAGATGGACGACTGGAGGCCAACAATAGAATAATGAGGATCATTCTAACATGGATGCCCTGGCATCTTTTGACTCTGTTGCAAACTTTTATCAGCAGATGCAACACCCATTGAAACACCAAGCTTGTAAATACCACTGCACTGCTACCATAGCAGCGCAATGAGTAGCACTCATACTTGGTTTTCCTTTAGTTTTCCTTTAATCTGAGAGATTAAATTCCGGAATTCTTCTACTGTAAGTGGTGCATTTGTAATTGAGCAACAAAACCACAAGTACCCACAACGGTTCAAGACTTCAAATGCATTTCTGTGGTTTTCATTATATATTTATTTTCATAATCGGTTTATTTTTTAACACAGACTGTATCTCGGCAAATTCTCACCATGTTGTTTGGGAGTGTGAGAGCTCTGAAGTTGGATATGCAGAAAAATGAGTTTCTGATCTGCTTGATCATCAGATTAGAGGATGTTGGGATGGCATGGGAATCACTGAAAAACTGTATCTCCACACACTCTCACCACGTTGTTTGGTAGTGTGAGAGCTCTGAATTTGGATATGCAGAAAAATGAATTTCTAATCTGCTTGTTCATCATATAGAGGATGTTGGGATGACATGGGCATCACTGAAAGACCGTATCTCCGCAAATTCTCACCATGTTGTTTGGGAGTGAGAGCTCTGAATTTGGATATGCAGAAAAATGAATTTCTAATCTGTTTGTTCATCAGATTAGAGGATGTTGGGATGGCATGGGCATCACTGAAAGACTGTGTCTCCACATATTCTCACCACGTTGTTTGGGAGTGTGAGAGCTCTGAATTTGGATCTGCAGAAAAATGAGTATCTAATCTGCTTGTTCGTCAGAATAGAGGATGTTGGGCAACACTGAAAGACCGTATCTCCGCAAATTCTCACCACGTTGTTTGGGAGTGTGAGAGCTCTGAATTTGGATATGCAGAAAAATGAATTTCTAATCTGCTTGTTCGGCAGAATAGAGGATGTTGGGCATCACTGAAAGACCGTATCTCTGCAAATTCTCACCATGTTGTTTGGGAGTGTGAGAGCCCTGAATTTGGATATGCAGAAAAATTAATTTCTAATCTGCTTGTTCGTTAGAATAGAGGATGTTGGGATGGCATGGGCAGCAATGAAAGATGATGCAACCCACATAGATACATGCTATGTCAACACTGTGTTGTTAAAAACAGATGTCGATAAGAGTTCAAAATTCTGAACAAAACAATCATGATTCAGGTAGGGCAGAGCTTCCCAAACCATGACTCAAATATCATGAGAAAAATATGGCGTGACCTACCACATAATACAAATGTTGTTATTTACCGAAATTAATGTCATATGTGTGCCTATTTGTGAGCTTCTGATAATCTGGAAGGGGACCTTATTTATACAAATTTTCCATTTTTATACCAGAGACCCAATTTTTTCAATGTTTTACAAAATCAGACTTTTGACATGTCCGCCAGGTCAGCTGAGACTAGCTGAGGCTTTCCATGGGCTAAATCTAATCCACGGTACTCCACGGTACCTGATTTGCAAGAATGCCCTGGCCCGGTTTATTTGTTGGACATTAACCCTTACGCACAGTTGACGAAAGTCGTTTTGAGTGTGTTAGTCACAAAAATACATATTTTTGCAGAAACATCACTGAATTGGATCAGGATTTTAGAGGGACTGGTGCTCTGAAAACCAAACATCTCACAGCAATAGAACTTGACAGCTGTCAGAAGGCATGTTACCATGGCTACAGAAGATGCAAGCCAGTTGAATTGAGCATCTCCTCAGTGGTATGATATATGAAGGCTGTCCAACAAAACAAAATCAAGTTTACTGTGACCATGCAGCACATCAAGTATCTCAATGCTACTGGTCGCGAGTTGTACGAGCGAATAGAGTCGTTCTACTCTGTGCAAGTCGTAAATAGTGCTACATCACCTTGCTCATGAAACTCACTGCCGAGCAATTATGCCCTGATTGTATATGTAACATGCAAGGTAAGATCAAATGTGGACAATAGCAATTATATATCTGTGTTTTGATAAGTTGTTAGCAATGGTGTTGCAACTATAGCAACCTGGTTTCACAAAAATAAGATGTAGACGATATAGATCTAGCTATGATGCATGTGTAAATGATTGTGTCTTGTTTAAACCTGAGGGCACAGACTAGACAACACAGAATCTGCAACCAGAAAGTGTTTTATTTACATGCCAGTTGGTCCATGTTTGGCATAATGGTTTGGGGAAGCAAATCTAACCAAGATTGTTCAGGCTAAATATGCTTCAGAAATACCATGTCATCAGACACAACAGGGACTTCTTTCAGCAAAGTGCAGGGGTGTAATTCCTGATGAGCATAACAATACAAAACATATCTTTTCAGAGACCACTCTCCCGGTCATCGAACAGATGCAACAGGCATCATGTCTCCCATTTGGATGGGATGATATGGATACAGAGAAGCTATCTGAAGACATGCGTGTCATCATACAATCAGGTTTGTTTTACAAAAAAACAAGTAGTATGAACCTGCATTTTCAAACATAATGTTAGTCACAAAAATGTGTATTTTTGCAGAAACATCCTGAATTGGATCAGGATTTCAGAGGGACTGGTGCTCTGAAAACCAAACATCTCACAGCAATAGAACTGACAGCTGTCAGAAGGCATGTTACCATGGCTACAGAAGATGCAAGCCAATTCAATAGAATTCAATAGGAGCATCTCCTCAGTGGTATGGTATGTGAAGGCTGTCCAACAAAACAAAATAAAGTTTACTGTGACCAGCACATCAAGTATCTCAATGCTATTGGTCGTGAGTAGTACGGGCGAATAGAGTTTTCTACTCAGTGCAAGACGTAAATAGAGTGTTACATCGAAAAAATTAATCTTAATCACTTGTCCAAAGTTTAAAGCTCAATAAACAAAATCAAAATGGCAGAGAGCGTTACATCTGCTGGTGATAGACACTACGACCTACTTGACCAAACTGGCTACAATGAATGGGATGACTCCATGTTGTTATCTAGTGACAGGCCCGATTGGGACGAAGTGCTACCTACACATACACCAGCCCCTCTTTTGCAAGAGGCTGAACTCACTTTGGATAAATGTGTCACTATGTGTGAGGCCCGATTGGGACGAAGTGCTACCTACATGTACACCAGCTCCGTCGCGCAACCATGGTGTGTCCCCATGTAGACCTACACTACAACCTGAGGGTTACAGAAGAGGGATCAAGGAGAGGATGCCGGACTGCTACGATGGTAAAACGTCATGGAGGAACTACTGGGCACATTTCCAGTCAATCATTGAAGTCAACCAGTGTGTCCTTCCAAGCTGCCATCTCCCAATATGCTCCCACAGGATGATCGACAGACTTCGGGAAACGGACAGCGGCCCCTCGATCAATCACCTTGCTCATGAAACTAACTGCCGAGCATGATGGTTTGAGGAAGCAAATCTAACCAAGATTGTTCAGGCAAATATGCTTCAGAAATACCATATCATCAGAGACTTTCAAGATGAAATTGAATACAAAACCTGCATGCTTTGCGGAGCTAGGGGGAAATTGATATAGGTCAAGTTATACCTCACAAACTTGCACACAGATGGGCTAAATCCACACAGGACCATGTTGATTGTTTTTTTTTATTTATCTTAGACTAGACTAAAGGAATAATGAAATACTTTTTTTCTTATTCCAATTTCCAGATTACAGTTAAAGGGAAGAGTGTAACTACACGACGATCTGCTGAGGATTGTAGGCAAGAAAAGTACAAACCGGATGCAACCAAAGTGGGGTCTTGCCAGCCAGAGTGGTGGCCAACCGACAAAATGTTTGAGTCTGTGCGGTCAAGTAACGCATCAGATTAGTTTTGAAATGTTAAAAGTTCTATTCATAGGAGTCCAAGATTTCAGGGTAAGCTATTGTGTGCCAATTGAAATGTCCTATTATGAGATGGTAGTGCGATAGCAAATGCATTAATGAAAAAGACCTCGCAGACAGTTTCGATCAGGATAAATAACCTGGCTGTAGCAGTGACATGTCAGTATGGCGAGTTATCAAATGAACTCAAACGAGATCGTATCGTATGTGGTATAAAAGATAATACTCTTAGAAAGCGCTTCTTGCAATGAGGCTGAACTCACTTTGGGTAAATGTGTCACCAGTCTCTGTCGGCACGTACATCCGTCACAGCATGTTTGTTATGGCTCATCGTAACATTTCATGAGCTCGATCGCTTATCAGTGGCGTCCTTCGTGTCACGCTAGTACTTCCGGTTTTGGGGGTCATCGGTGAGAATCTGCACACGTGATGGTGTACCCATCACAACAATTTTGTTATGGCTAGCCGTACCACACATATGCGGTCAATGGTCACGTTTGTTTACAATCTGTCATCTGTAAGATTTTTTCCCCGCGATAGTATGATTTATGAACACAAAATGTTTCCGGTAATTCTAGCCGGCTCATGAATTAATCATGAATTTTGGCCAACAATTGACCAGATCATGATCAAAATACGATGATATTGTGAGCGCGCGTTTTCATGAAATTTGCCGCGAAATTTGGGGAATTTTCCATCGTGTTCGTGGTCCATCCTGTCCCCTGTTCACATGGTTCAGTTGTGTCTCAGCTTTGTGCATGGTTAGCAGTGGTTCTTGACTTACCTTTAAGCTTTTTAATAAATTGTGCCACGATTAGCTTGTTTTGCTGGGAAGTGCTTAAATCATCCTCTGGCAGCATCAATACTACACATGTCTACAAGAGGCAAGCTTACAATTTTGTTTTTTCATGATCATGATGAATAATTTGCATTGCAATTCTTCAGTGTTTTCCATGCATGATGTTGATCTTCACCATGTTCCATCTCTAGACTATTATTCATCAACTGATGATCATTTTAACTTAAGCCTAGAATGATCACGATGGTGTTGATAGCAATTGCATTTTGACAATTTTTGATTATTTCAAATCATCATTTTTACAAGTTGGATGTATTGATGAATACTGGACACTTCATCCCCTGGACACTTCATCCCATGGACACTTCATCCCCTGGACACTTCATCCCCTGGACACTTCAACCCCTGGACACTTCATCCCCTGGACATTTCATCCCCTCGTGTTAAAACGCTTCTTTGAGCGTGACAGTCATGACAGTGAATCAAGAATGCATATGAATATAATAATTGTTTAGAATCTTGAACTTAGAAGGAACTAATATAAGGAAATTAATCATCTTATTTATCCAATGTATGCACCGTGTTCTGTATGAGCTATCACCAGCTGATCACACGTATAATAATCGATCAATGTTGAATGGCAGCAGGGCATAGTATAATAGACTAATAGTTTATACATTCAATGAATTTACCTAAATTGAACAGTGCATATGCACATATCTTTTGTTATTACTGTGAGTATTGTCATCATTATAATTACTATTATTGTTAATATTATTAGGCATATTATTATTATTATTATCATTATTATTATTATTATTTACTGTGTGGTTTTTTTGTTGATAGCTCAGACTAATTATTGTTATGTTATGTTAAGTGTATTCCCTTTTTTCCTGTTATTTATTTATTTATTTATTATGTATTGTTTTTTGTTAATTAATTAATTTTATATTATTTATTTATTTATTTATTTATTTATTTATTTATTTATTTATTTATTTATTTATTTTATTATTATTTACTTAAAGTTGTTCATCTAACAAAATTAGTACATTTTTAATACTATTTATCTGTTTATTGTATATTGATATGGAAGGATCATGGCAATATTTTTGTATTGTCCACTTGATGAGGTGATTAGCGCAATGTCATGTTATACAATAGGAACAATAGCCGAATGGTTACAGGAAGTTGAATTCTTTCAATCATTGACTGGTGTACTATTAATCAATGGAATCTACATAACTATCATTCGGGAATCTGTAATATAACCACTGATAAGGTGCGATTAAAAGGTTCTAAAAGTAGTAAAGTACAAGGATAGTTAGAACTTATACTTGTAGGAGAATTAAATTAATACTAAACGGTAAAGACTAAGGAGTACTATACGCAAAATACTGGAATTCCATCAGTTCAACTGATAATAAATATCTGCATTACATTTTTTCTTTTTTCTCCTGTTTTTGCCCATTTATTTTCTTGCTTTCCTCCAAAGATCCCCTTCACCATCTCCAAAGATCCATTTTTTTCTTGTTTTCACCCAAAAAGCCATTTTTTGCTCCCAAGGCCATTTTGTGGGGACACTCTAGTGTTATATAAGATCGGCAACCAAGTTTTAGAATATGGCTCAAAAAACTGCAGAAAGAACTGATTTTGGGGGTTTTCCGCACATGCATGTCATTTTACTATTAGAGTGCCCCCCTTCCCGGAAACTTTAATGTTTGAACTACGTGATTCCCGACAGAGTTTACACTCTGCATCTGTATGGATTACAATCCATGGCCCCTAAAGACCGGGTTATAAAAAATCGCGGGAGCACTTTGTATACTTTCTTGCTGATCAAAATCAAAAATAGTATAGGCCTACCATTCCTTTCTATACAATTTTTTTTATAACCATGAGTTTTAAGTTCAGTCAACTTTCAATCAATCAACCCAGAACACCCTCCCGGGTCCGTGGATAACGACTGGTAATGTAGTCTAAGCTATTTTCTATTTTCATCGCCGCCCCCGTGCCAATGTATAATGTCATGTAGTTAGTGATATTTTTAATTAACCCCAAAACAACCTCTTTCGTAGGCCTCATCATGCATTTTTGTAAAATTAGTTGATTTTCAAAAAAAAAAAAAAAAAAAAAAGATAACGACTGGTAATGTAGACTAACCTATTTTCAGCCACTGCCCCACTCCCCAGAGCCATGGAACGACATGTTGTTATGTTATTTTTAATAAACCCAAGTGAACCTACATGAAAAGAGAAACTTGGACCCCCGCTTGGCACTTTTGTCGTCTTAAGCCACTTGTGAGAATTAATATGGGAATATTCTAATGATAATCATGGGGATTAAGCCCTTATATCAGTTATCTCCCTGCGCGTGTATCGACTTTAATTTGTTTCCCATTGTCATACTGGGATGCACACTAACCACAGAATGTTTTCTTTTTATTTGAATTAGTTGTTTGGAGGTTTTGTTTTGAAGGACCATTGACTATGCCAGAATATCCAATTTAACAATTATGAAGTCGGCTTTTCAAAAATCGCCCAATATTTAATGGATATCGCGGGTGAGATTTTCAAAGTAGCCAAAATGTCGCGAAATCGCGGGAGCACTTTGTTTGTCGCGGGACGAAAGGCAAAAGTCGCCCAATTGGGCAACTAAAACTGGCAATATAGTTATATGTATAGATTCCACTGAATGAAAGAGTTCAACTTCCTGTAACCATTCGGCTGACGGCTATTGTTCCTATTGATTGTATAACATCTAATCACCTCATCAAGTGGACAATACAAAAATATTGCCATGAACCTTCCCTTGGGCCTATATGCAGATATATTTGATGCTATTATCTTTTATCACTATCTTATTAATAATATAACATACTATCCACATGACATAACATTAACAGATACATGGTTCCCATAAAAATGTAGGCCTACTAATTTTGTTAGATGAACAACTAAGTAAATAATAATAAATAAATAAACAAACAAAATAAATAATAAATACATAAATTATAATAATTATAAATAAATAAACAACCTATAAACAATACACAATAAATACATAAATAACAGGAAGAAAGAGAAGAAATACACTTTAGCTAAGTTAAATAGTCCAGGCTAATATCAACAACAACAAAAAAACAAAGTATAATAATATAAATAATAATAATAAAAATATTAATAATAATATATTGACGATAGGCCTACCCGGTAAAATAACAAAATAATAATACTTTTAATAATAATAATAGGCGTAATACTGAATTAGAATCATCCGTGTAGGGGCCTACACGCACTGTTCAATAGGTAAATTCATTGCACTATTGCCATTCAACATCGATCGATTTTTATACGTGTGATCAGCTGGTGATAGCTCACACAGAACACGGTGCATACATTGGATAAATAAGACTAATTTTAAATAAAGATTAATTTCCTTATATTATTTCCTTCTAAAGATCCTAAACAATTATTATATTCATATGCAATATTTTTACTGTCACGCTCAAATAACGCTACAATAGCGTTTTAACATGAGGGGATGAAATGTCCAGGGGATGAAATGTCCAGGGGATGAAAATGCGAGGGGATGAAATGTCCAGTTACCGTATTGATCACGCTAATTATACTCGAGTTTTGATATTGTTTTTTGGTCGGACAGCGGTGACATTTTTTGCACCAGATGTTATTTGTTGTGTTTATGATTATTATATGTTACTGTATCTATTTATTTTGAACAGTCTAAAAATTTTGTTGAAGTGCAAATTATTTTACCAACATTTTTGAGGTGATCGCCGTCGTGAACGGCTGTGTTTACTTCTGAACTTCCAACATGTTCCATGCTTGACACACAATTGAATCCGACTAGATTTTGAAAGTAATGGTCTCTAGCCACGAATGTGACCAATGAACATGGTGAATCGATCGGTGAGCAAATTCGTGGGTAAACTTCTCGAGCAATCATCATGATCATGACCATGACCATGTACCATGTCCATGATAATTTCATTCGAGAGTGGTTCAGCACATTTAATCATGTCTATTCAGTTTCCCTGCCTCGAGGTGTTAAAAAAGGACCGTTCACAAACACTTGCAAAAAGGGGGGGGGGGCTGAAAATGTTTGACCCTCATAGGGGGGCCTGAAAAAAATGACAACAAATTTTCCTGCTTATATGATTTTCTATGGGGTGACACATAATTTCCCCCCTCTCTTTTTTTTTATACTTGTAGGTAAGTAATTAATATGGCCGATATCGAGAACTTTACTTGATTACGTCCATGGTACACGATGTTGAACAACTGGAAAATGGCGAGATTGGAAATGACCGTCTCAATGACAGTGGGGTTTCGCTGGAACATGATGCAGAGCCTGGAGAAGAACATGATGAAGAGCCTGGAGAAGAACATGATGAAGAGTCTGGAGAAGAACATGAACATGAGGATGATGAAGAGGGACAATCAAAACGCAAGAGAGATTGCAAGGGTCTCTTTGTAAAGAAAGAAGATGGTGATGAGGGAGAAAACAAGAAGCGTCAATATGGTGCCATGAGGAGTCGCAGATACAGAAGAAAAAACAACTCATAAATTTGCTCCAAGAGATGGAAGATCCATCACCATCGGAAGGGTGCAATCAAGATGTATTTGTTGTATGCCGCAGTCGTGATGGCAACAAGAGTGGTTGGTGTTTAGACACCGACCAGACTCTCAACTGACACAATGTTTGAGTCTGTGCAGTCAAGTTACGCATCAGATGAAATGTTACAAGTTCTATTCACAGAAGTCCCAAGATTCTAGACAAGTCATGCTTTTTCACATAGTTATTTCAATTAAATTGAGTGCCAACAGTACCTTAAATTTAAATATTCTATTATGAGATGGTAGTGCGATGGCAGATGCAGTAATGAATACAAAACCTGCATGCTTTGAGGAGCTAGGGGGAATTTGATATGGGTCAGGTTATACCTCACAAACTTACACAGAGATGAGCATCCACACAGAAAGTCTGTTTGGCTGCTTCTGTGGTTTTCCTTGCCACATGAATACAGAAATATGTTAGGCACTCTTGACATCATACAGGACCAATGTAAACTATCGTAGAATATTGAAAACTGTTCAGGTTGTTGACCCTTTGCCTATACCAATCATCCTCAAGATATGCAACCATTTACTTTTTTGTTGCTTGTGATTAGAGAAAAAATGTGAGGTATGTACAACTTGATTGGACCAAGTTGATTGTTTTTTATTTATCTTAGACTAAAGGAAAAATGAAATACTTTTTTTCTTATTCCAATTTCCAGATTACAGTTAAAGGAAAGACTGTAACTACTCAAGAACTGCAGAGAATTGTAGGCAACCTTGTTAAGAAAAGTACAAACCGGATGCAACCAAAGTAGGGTGTTGCCTGCCAGAGTGGTGGCCAACCGACACAATGTTCGAGTCTGTGGGGTCAATCAAGTCACGCATCAGATTAGTTTTGCAATGTTAACGAGTTCTATTCACAGGAGTCCAAGATATTCCAGGGTAAGCTATTGTGTTTTTGTTATTTCAATTAAATTAAATTGTGTGCCAATTGAATTAATGTTCTATTATGAGATGGTAGTGCGATGGCAGATGCATTAATGAAAAAGACTCTTAGAAAGTGCCTTTTGTAAGAGGCTGAACTCACTTTGGATAAATGTATCACTATGTGTCAAGCTTCTGAAGCTACATCTGACCAGATGAAGGCAATGAAGGTGTCACAAGCAGAGCCACAAGCAGAGGTTCACGTTGCTTTTCATAATAAGAGCAAGCATACATTTACCTGTATTCCCTACCCTGGGAATCATGGGAGAACATTTTTTGACATTGAATGATTAATATTCACCCTGGTATTATAACTATATAGAGAAGCAAATAACAAAACAAAAAGACAAGGAGAGCAGAGTATCAAAAATGCATTATCCGCTCTTATGAAGGTAGTTAGTCATATGCCCAACATGGAGGACATGGAAAGCTTAAATTAACATGTCAAATATTTTAGCTGACAAGCAGCAGTGGTAACATGAAATACTTGTAATATGCCCAACATGGATGACATGACTGAAATTAATGTGTTTTATTTCTTGTTATTTCCAGCAATAGAAGCCAGTCATCAAGTCAAGGTCGTGTACAACAGATGGGGCAAAATCTACCAACTCAGGAGCACCAAGGTAAGTGTCCACAGCCCAGCATGATGTTCTAATGTACGTATTATGTGTTGATTCAATGATAAAACCAGAGATATGCATCATGAGAGAGTTAGAAATTATAGTTTTCATCAACATGGATGGCATGGAAAACTGAACT
This sequence comes from Amphiura filiformis, assembly GCF_039555335.1. Classification (NCBI taxonomy): domain Eukaryota; kingdom Metazoa; phylum Echinodermata; class Ophiuroidea; order Amphilepidida; family Amphiuridae; genus Amphiura; species Amphiura filiformis. Next base: position 55,177,178 of record NC_092639.1, on the reverse strand, counting down.
TAACATGTCAAATATTTTAGCCGACAAGCAGCAGTGGTAACATGAAATACTTGTAATATGCCCGACATGGATGACATGACTGAAATTAATATGTGTTTTATTTCTTGTTATTTCCAGCAATAGAAGCCAGTCATCAAGTCAAGGTCTTGGACAAGAGATGGGTAGCAACAATTCAGGAGCACCAAGGTAAGTGTCCACAGCCCAGCATGATGTTCTTATTTACTTATTATGTGTTGATTCAATGATAAAATCTGGGATATGCATCATGAGATATTAAAGAACATATTTTATAAAATGTGTTTTTTTCATGTAGTTGTCATATGGTCCAAGAGGCAGTAGAGGCGAAAGAACAGTGAAATTTACAGGCGATGGGGAGAAGAGGCCGAAAAGTGTGTCTTCAACCAAGAAGCAGCACAAGCAAATCAGCAAAACATGGACGAAAGACAGTAATAAGTTGTGAAATCAATGGCAAAATCAGAATCATTGTTGCCTGGCCAATAAGAGAATATATTAAAGAACTTGTGTTTTTCGTGTAGTTGTCATATGGTCCAACATGAGTGGCAGGAAAAACTGAAATTAGTATGTGTGATATATAGCTCAATCTTTTAGCTGACAGGTAGCAGACCAGCAGTGGTAACGGGGAATATAAATTTCCCTTTCTTTGCAGATATGTGCATTTTTCAGTTAATGTCCTTTAATTTACTTTGTACTTTCCAGCAATAGAAGCCGCCTAAGCCAATGTCAAGGACGAGAGATGGGTGTGATCCAATCGTGCATTTTTCAGTTGATGTCCTTTAATTTACTTGTTGTAATTTCCAGCAATAGAAGCCGCCTGAGCCAATGTCAAGGACGAGAGATGGGTCGCAACAACTCAGCAGCACCAGGGTAAGTGTCCCGAGCCCAGCATGACGTTCTTATTTACTTCAGGATCAAATCAAAACTCGGCCGCCGGATGACCGCCGGTTCCCTTTTATATTTGTTAACACTGTTACCGAACTATCTATTGTATTCTCTATCTTAGTAATTCTTCTCCTTACATCCAAACCCCACCCTTGGTTCACTCTACCTAACACACTTTAACAAGCAAGATGGACGAGAAACCAACAACGTGGGAGTGTTATTATCATCATTATTTGTGCCATCATTTGTTTAATGTAAGAGGCCCACTGCCATCAAGAGAACCCTCGCCTCAAGAAATAACTCTTACAGATTCATTAGTTTGATCATATTTTGGGAGTGTTTCAAATCCTGCAAAAGGTGTCCAATAAGCTCACATACAAATTTAACCCAAACGGCTGGAAAATAGACAAACATGTCGCAAACTGGAACAGCATTGAGAATAACTTTGGTGAAGAGGCACTCATACATTGCAAACTTGTGCGAGCTCCTATTTGAAGCAAAGCAAGTGAAGTGAAGGACAAAGAAAAGTTCAAGAGGTTGTGCATTGGTATGTTTGAATCAGTTTCCAAGCCAAGATTTACGGAGGAGTACATACAAGCATTTGAAGCTATTATGTAATAACAACGATTTGGATGAGTGGCTGGAATGGTTTCTATTTTTGGTTTCTTATGAATGTATTTTCTTATTCTATTCATCACAGAAATTTCATCAATGGTTCCTTGTTGGCAGTCATGCATCTGTGCCAGTGAGGAGACGATGAGGTCTCGGAGGAGTATGATGTGTACGATGGTACTGCGAAGTCCATGGAAGGGTACACGGCACAGAAATGCTTCAAAGAGCTCAGAGATAAGGACCTGCTGGTTGAAGTAAATTGGCAGGATGACGACAGCAGCAGTGGCAAATCTTTCAAGGACATAATGCTGTGCGCAAACCATGTGCGCCCACAGAAAAAAAACTAGACTCGCTTGTCCAACAGAGGATGTTCTCAAAGACAATGGCGGGATTTATATCAAATTCCAAGAAGCGGCTGTTGACTTTGCCGCAAGAAGCATCCACTTGCATCGAATCTATGAAACATTATGAAAAAGATGGCAAATGAGTGATTCCTTTGATGGATTTGAGTTCACAAAACAAGGTAAAATTTACAGATAACTGGTTTCTGAGTGGACTACATTTGTGCCAGGAACGTATTTCCAAAGGTGAAAACAATATGTTTACTAAACTTCGTGGGCATTCAGAAGTTAACGGTGAAAATTCACTTGCTGGATGCATTATGAGATTTTGGAAGCGCCAATACAATCAAGAAATGTCAGATTCATCGAATCTTGACTTGGATGTGATCGAGGCAGGATTAAATTTATCACAGATTAAGACGAGAGGGTCAGAACAGAGAATAACGAAAGTCGTTTCTCATATCAATTCAGACAAAGAGAGCAAATTCCCTGAAGTGGAAACTGTAAGTAGGGACAAGAACCAGGGCATATAGATTACACCACACCGAATATCAATTACGCTAAAATTAGTCATGCCCAGATGTTCAATATAATGAAGTCAAAGATGGACCTACTCATGGCATGCTACACAAGAGTTGATCACCAAGGTGAAAGCTGCCAAACAGGAACGAGTTGAACTCTCTTTTCAATATCATAACAATATGCAAGATGGAGAGTAGGCATGTGAGGAACATTTGTAAAGCAGAGGGAGCCACATCAACAAGTGACATATTTTATTATGTGAACAATACCACCAGATGGACGAGAAATAAATTGTATATAGATAATAACCAACAACTTGGAGTGTTATTATCATCATTATTTGTGCCATCATTTGTTTTATGTAAGAGTCCCACTGCCATCAAGAGAACCCTCACATCAAGACTCATTAGTCTGATCATATTTTGGGAGTGTTTCAAATCCTGCAACAAGCTCAAATACAAATTTAACCCAAACGGCTGGAAAATAGATGAACATGTCGCAAACTGGAACAGCACTGATTGGTGAAGAGGCACTCACACATTGCAACTTGTGCGAGTTCCACTTCAAGCAAAGCATAAAGAGGCATGCACCAGAAGTGAAGGACAAAGAAAAAGAGAACTTCAAGAGGTTGTGCATTGGTATGCTTGAATCAGTTACCATGACAAGCCAAGATTTATGGAGGAGTACAAGCAGTTGAAGCTATCATGAGGTCTCGGAGGAGTATGATGTGTACGATGGTACTGCGAAGTCCATGGAAGGGTACGCGGCACAGAAATGCCTCAAAGAGCTCAGCGATAAGGACCTGCTGGTTGAAGTAAATTGGCAGGATGACGACAGCAGCAGTGGCAAATTTTTCAAGGACATTTTTCGAGACTCCAGCAAAATAATGCTGTGCGCAAACCATGTGCGCCCACAGAAAAAAAACCAGACTTGCTTGTCCAACAGAGGATGTTCTCCAAGTCATTTATGAATAGACATAAGAGAAAATTCCCTGAAGTGGAAACTGTAAGTAGGGACAAGAACCTGGGCATATAGATTACACCACACCGAATATCAATTATGCTAAAATTAGTCATGCCCAGATGTTCAATATAATGAGGTCAAAGATGGACCTACTCATGGCATGCTACACAAGAGTTGATCACCAAGGTGAAAGCCGCCAACAGGAATGAGTTAAACTCTCTTTTCAACATCATAGCTACAATGTATATATGCAAGATGGAGAGTAGGCAGGAAGCAAGAGCAATATGTAAAGCAGAGGGAGCCACATCAACAAGTGACATATTTTACTACACAAGCAATACTACCAGAGGTAAGCTTTTTGCCTACTAAATTTTTAATGTGGTCCCAAGTGGGCCATTAATATTTATATAATATATCTATATGTTCATCCTGAAGCAAGTCCTTTACCCGGTGTTGTCACTTAACATTCAAAGGCGTAACGCATGATCGTTCCCTAAGTCAAAAATACCCCCTATTTTTGCGTGGTCTCAAGAACATTTTAGTCATTTTTACCCCTATTTTACATGAAAACGGGTACAAAATAGCCTTAAAAAATACCCCTATTTTTTGCATTTCAAGTACACTTTTACAAAAGTACCCCTTTTTTAACATTTCAAGAACACACACAAAAACACTTTTTCTGATTCATTGTCTTTTCTGAGGAGAACTCTGTTGTCCTTTTAATATATTCGCCACTTGCACGGTTCGCCATTATGCACTATGTGCGGGAGAGCCTCGAACTGGCAGCATACATGAATGGGAATTGAACCAGTCATATAACATTCTGTGTAAGGTTACGTAATTCTTCCTTTCATGTATGCTGCCAGTTCGAGGCTCTCCCGCATATAGTGCATAATATGAACTGCAAGTAAGTGGCTTAATAAATGAGGAAAATAACAGAAAAATATATACAAATACATCCAATAGGATGCATCATGTGTTTTTTTATGATACAGTTATCAACAATGTTATCCTTTCCTCCCTTTTTTTTTTTTTTTTTTGCAAAATAAAGCTTGAATGTGACCAATATATAAACTGACTGACAAAAATTACGAACTCTGGCATTTGCCATGAATTCCCTCACTCAAACCACTATATCAGCCCCATCTTTAGATATTTTCAAGAAAAACCTCTAGCTTGCCGGTCACCAAATAGTTAGCGATTTGCGGTTTTCGCCCTGCTGACTTCAACTTCAGAAGGTTCAGAAGGAACAATTCCTTTATGATCAGGTGCCATTTCGAAGAGTTTGTGGCTCGGTTTGTGGGTACCAGTTTGTCAAGGCTCGGAGGCGGGCGCGTCATTAATAAAGCCAATGAAAAAAGTCTCATGGAATCAGCGGCCAAACTGGGTAAGTCCATGACGTAATCGGTGTAAACAAACCATGAAACAAATAAAACCGAGTCGAGCGTGTTGCTGAATATTTAGGCAGTTTCACAAAAGTGAAATCCAGGAGTAAATTGAGCGAGAAATGGTAAGATTTCTTGGGATTTCAACATTATCATGATGATGATTCACAAAAATATACCCTATTTTTTAATTTCGAGTACACCGCAGTCAAAAACAACCCTATTTTTTAAACATCGCGAACATAAAATGTTCGCGAACATAGTTTAAAAATAACCCCTTTTTTTCGCGAATTGGGAACGATCATGCGTACACATAGTCAATGTTAAGTGACGACACCGGGGTCCTTTAATGCATCTTTCTACATATACCTAAAAATTTCTACTAATTCTACTAGGTTTCAAAGGAAGGAGAAGTTCACATGCAACCTCGTGACATTTACTACCAAGTGTTGAAAGCCGCATATGAGGCTCAAGCCCTCCACACATATGAGACATTAAGAGACACATGAGGCATATCTTTACAAAATACAGAGTACACTACACCAAATACCAATTATGCCAATTGGTCATCATGCCCAGATATCCAATATACATGTAAGGATCAAAGATGGACATACTAAAGACATGCTACATAGATATGGCAAATGCAATTAGGCAGAAGATAACACTAAACGGCAGTTGTAACTGGCCAGGTTTCTTTAGGCCATACATTGTAGGCCATCACACCAACAAATGCAAGGAAAATCATGAAAAAGTAGCAAATTAGAGCAGTCAAGGAATCTGCAAACAGCTACTTCTACTTCCTTCAGATGATTCTGAAGATTAGACACCTGCAGTGCCAAATAAAAGGAAGTCACAAACCTCCTGAGAAGCGAACAAATTAGAAGGCTTCCAGACTAGGCATCTAATTCCTCCTCTTATTAGATATGAAATGCAGGAGCAGACAACATGCATGTTTGTTATGGCTGCGGTGGAAACCTTTTAGTTACATAAGATGGATCCGGCCTCCCAACGAACTAATCTTGAGAAAGGGTAACTTCAGGGAGTTTTGCAAGAATGGTTCATGGCATCGCTTGCAAGCTGTCATAAACACCTATGACTTAGACCTTCAGTGTATGTGCAAGAAATTTTCCTCTGACGGTTATACTCATGCCCGAAGAGGAGACTGAGGTCATTCCAGGTAGACAGCAAGAGTATCATTGTATATTATAGGTTGGAGAACAAGGAGATCTTAGAGCAGGAAAAGAAAAAAAAGGTGGATGATGGAGTCATCATCACATTTGACACACAGAAGGTGGTTGTGTCAAATATACAGTAAGCCAAATAATTAAGGTACCAGTTATGTTCACCCCTGTATATCCTAAATAAAGATAAATATGTCAAAATGTAAACAAGCAGCCAATACCTGTACTCTTTAGCTCTGATTTAAGACCTTATTTGTTGAAATTGGTCGAGAATTAAAGAAACGGTGATCTAAAAACCTAATGAAGAAACAAAATCAAAAGTTGCACTTTTGTGTTCTAATCAATGAAAGCATGGCGCTAGTTTTAACGTGCTAATCAATGGAAGCGCAGCGCTAGTTCTCTTGTTCACGAACACTTTGTGTACAAATCAATAGGGCATTTAAAGGAATATTTTGTGATCCTAGCATCCTCTTTTTATGACATT